>NC_090832.1:116832182-117132182 GCF_028021215.1 Eschrichtius robustus
TGTGCTATCTTCATGGCTAATTTTAGGAACAAGTCACTTGGTCCAGCTGGATGGCCTGGAGTAAAGAATTCTCTAATTAAAATTGACTCATGTTATAGAGTACATAACTCTTATGCAATGATAAAAACTTTTTCTTTCTTGGAAAAATAATTCTCCAAAGAAGCTATGCCTAAAGTTACAGAAATCCTCTAAACCAAGGATGTGAAAGACCCAAGAAGTACCTTGCAAATATCAGAGGTCTCCTGAATGAATGAATATTTCATGTTTTCATGGTATAAATTCAGCTCCTGGTAGAAATTCTTGAAAGCACCAGTATTAGCACTCTGAGTTACAAGTGACAAAAAAAAAACACTTCATAAAGGATAAAAAATACAAAGGGAATCCAATGGTTCACATGACTGAAGAGGTCGGGGAACAGGACGGTTTCAGGAGCGTCTTGATGCCACCAAAACTATTCCCTGGGTTCTTCCTCCATGTGGATTCTTCTTCCATGTGGTTTCCTCTTCCAGGTGGATTCCTCTTCCAGGTGGATTCTTCTTCCAGGTGGATATCTTTTCCATGGAAGCAAGATGTTTGCAGCATCTACAGCTTCACATCCTTCCAGCCTCAGGTCTAATGTAAAGATAACCTGTCCCTGTCTCAATACCCCAACTGAAAGTTACACTCTGTCTCATCACTGCCCATCCCTCTATCAGTTACTGTGAGCAGGGGATTATGAGAACACAATGAGCTGTTAGACCTGGGGCTCTGTCACCCTATGTTCCACTTTAGAGCTGAGGACGGAGGCCCATCTGGCCTAAAAGAATGAGGATGGGGAAGAACCTTAAACTAAAACTAAAATTGGAGGCCTCTGCCGTGAGGAGGATGGCCAATGGGGATGCAAACGCCACCCTCCCAGAACCCTTTGCCATCAGCTCATCTCCTACTGTGTGTGCCTTATGTGTCAAGGATGTTTAAGAACTCAGGGACTGGGCTTCCCTGGTGGCGCAGTGGTGAAGAATCCGCCTGCCAATGCAGGAGACACTGGTTCGAGCCCTGGTCCGAGAAGATCCCACATGCCACGGAGCAAGTAAGCCTGTGCACCACAACTACTGAGCCTGCACTCTAGAGCCCGCAAGCCACAACTACTGAAGCCTGCATGCCTAGAGCCCATGCTCCTCAACAAGAGAAGCCACTGCAATGGAAAGCCCATGCACCGCAATGAAGAGTAACCCCTGCTCACCACAACTAGAGAAAGCCTGTGCACAGCAACAAAGACCCAACACAGCCAAAAATAAATAAATAAAATAAATAAATTAAAAAAAAAAAAAAAAAAAAACCTCAGGGACTTCCCTGGCAGTCCAGTGGTTAAGACTCCAAGCTCCCAATGTAGGGGGTGTGGGTTCCATCCCTGGTCAGGGAACTAAGATCCCACATGCCACACGGCCAAAAATTAAAAAAAAAAATCATAAGTGGGGGGATAATTTTATAAACCTAATAATTAGTACTCTCTAACACAATGTTTAAATTTTTAATATAATTATTAATTATATTGTACTCAGTATTAGTTATTTCTTAAGTGGGTTCTTTATATTAACATGCACAAGTACTTGCAATTTTCATCCAGAATGCAGAATTCAAATTTCATTTTAGTCAATTTGAGGCAAAGGATACTATTAGGACAATTTACACTTGCATAGATGTAAACTAAGTCATTAAGCTCTTCCCTCCCTGCCAGGAAAGCATTTTCTGATCCTGTATTTAATTTGTTTTATTAAAGACCCCTCCAAAAAATAGGAAAAGCAAGCATTGATTAAAAACAACATGGCCTACAAATAGTAGAGAATGCAGAAAAAGCATATTACTTGGTACAAACACTCCAAATAAAGTATAAAGACACTCATATTTAATATCATATTAAGTAGTAATTTTTCATGGCTGGAAGGACCACAGAGATCATTCAACCCTAAAACTTCTTAATAAAGATGCTTTCTCAGTAAGCTAGTTGTCATTATTTTTCCCAGTTGGCAGGATGGCCAGGAACATTCACATCAGCATATCCTGGGGCTGGTTCCATAAAGAACTCTCTGCTCCTCCAAGAGGACACCTGTGACCCCAGCTCAGCTGATTCCTTCCCAGGCTCCATTCATTCCAAGTGGCTTTGAGCCCCTCTGTGTTCCTAGCTCTGTGCCAGGTGCCGGGATACAAAGATGAATAGGATGACGGTGACCCCTGACCACCTGGTGCTTCCAGCCCAGTGCGGGCGACAGACAGCAGTCATGTTATCACACAAGTACATTCGTCAGTACAAAGTGTACTTCGTGTGATAAAGGGAAGTTTCAGCGTCCTGTGATATGGTCTCAGGGCCTGTCCAGCCCGGCCCAGAGACTTAGGGAAGTTGCCTTTGAGCTGAGAGTAAGACAAGGATGAAAGTTTGGGCTGTACCACCCGCTGAAGGCCGTCCCATCTGGAACCCAGAGCACAGGGAAGGAAGTTCTGTGGGACCACATCGTGCAGGAACGTGTAGACTGCAAGGATTTGAGTCTTTTTTTTTTTTTTAAGAGAAAAGATATGTTTTATTTAAAACACCAAAGATTTACAGCCAAATAAATAGCTGAAGGAAAATTATGAAATACACTGCATATTATATTTAGCAATTTAGATTTAAAAATTTAAGATAATTAGAAGGATTTGAGTCTTTATTCTGAAGTTTTAAGCAAAGGGTGACAGAATCAGATTTGCATTTGGAAAATCACTCTGGCTAGTGTGCAGGGAACAGATTGGTGTCAAAATGATGGAGAACAGTGAGGAAGGTTGTAGGTCAGTCCAGGTGAGGGAAGACGATGGGGTGGCGGCCTGTCCTAGAGGGGCACTACTGGAGAGGAGAGGTTGGACAGATTTGAGAGAGGTTTTGAATATAAAATTAAAAAGACACGTTGGTTCTCACAGTTTGAAGAGTCACCGAATGCTGGGAAGGTTTTTTTTGCAGTGTGCTTTCTGAGAGGTCCAATAACCGATCCCAGTTTCCCTAATGAGACTGAGTGAAGACTGTCATTCTACGGCGGCCACAGCTCTGCAGTTCTTCACCATGTATAGATGCCCCAGGAGCAGAAATGTTCACACTCTGTAACCTTCTGGTCACTGCAAAAGCCTTTGGATTCCCAGCCCTGTTAATTCAAGTCGCTTTGCTCCTGATTAACTCATAGACGTCTTCAAAATGTGAAAGCATCCAAAAACCCAGGGTACCTGTGTGTCTGAAGATCTTTTGAGTCATATCATAGTTTCTAAATATCCGTTCCTTAAATCCTTACACCAGCGTGGTCTGGAGGACTTTACAACGGAGCAAAGATAGCTGACCTCACATAACACACTGTATGAGTATCGTTCCTTAAGTGGATACTGGGTCTTGAAATTAAACATTCACATTTAGACCAAAATGATGCAGACCTTCCATTCTTCCTCCACTTTCCCTTCCCCTTCCTGCTTCCAAAAGTACTGGTGCTGCCCAGAATCTTCCTGAAGGCTGTTTTCTCTTTTTCCAAAGCAGATGTTCCCAAACCATTGGTGCTGGTCCTGAGCTTTCCACCTTCAGGTTCCGATGTTCATATACTCGTTCAGCCAGGACATGTTCTTCAGAGCCTATTCTATGCCAGCCCCTATTAAATATCTCCAAGAGATGGTCCTCCAACAGCTCTAATCCACATATCAGAAGTTAAATTGATCATCAGACCGCCCCAAATCTACCCCTTACTTGTGTTCACTGTCTCAACGAAGGTTAACATAACCCACTTGCTTTAGCTCTACCCCCATTCCTCCCGCCCTTCACAGCCCAGTCACCAAGTCCTCTTTCAAATCCATCCCCTTTCCTGCCGTCCTTCCCTGTCAGGGCCTCTGTCCATACCCTTGCCATTCCTAGTATAATAAGCTCACACCAAGTCTCCCACCTCCAATCAATGTTTCCAATGCAAGCCGTCTATTATAAAGACTGATCCTGTCACTTCTGTGCCTGAAAATCTCCAGGGCGAAGTTTCCTTGTCTCCTTTAGGATAAAATCCTAGCATCTCTGTACAGCAGACAGGACCCTTAGGACTGTGCTCTTTTGCCCTTTGGCTGCATCCCAGCACCCCCCCCCGCCCCCGCCCCCCGGCAGAGCAGTCATGACTGATTCCTCATTCTTTAGTTTTACAACAAGGTCAAGTCCATGTACATGCTCTCTGTGTCTCCTCCTGCTACTGCCCGTCACCCTCATGGTCCTGTTCTAATATTACTTCTCTGCACAGGATGCTCGGGGTCAGGCCCACGTGTGCCCCTGTCAATTTACTTTGTCCATCAATTTACTAAGACACTCGGATCACCGCTTACCCTGATCCTGTGTCCTGTCTCTCTCTCTTTCCCACTCAACCCAACCTTCTGGAGCACAGACCTCAGATCCATAGGACCGACCACCATACAAGAAACGCAGTAAGTGACCAGCCAGCACTTGCTGAACTAGGACTGGCGATTGTAATAAACTTAAAAATGATCAAGTGCTTTTGTGTGCTCAGTGCTTTAGCAAGTTCGGAGAAATGCACACACACACACCCGTTAAGGAAACAGAATTAGATCTTGAGTGAGACAGTGAACAGGTAAGTGTAAAAAACTCAACTATGGGACGCCCTGAACAAAATGACTTTCAAGATATCTTTTTACACAATCAATAGTAAAAATACATTTTATATCACAAATTCTCCCCATCCAATCATGCTTAATAAAGAAATTTAAAATTTTACAAATATAATACTTCCTCTCACTATATAGGATGCCTTCTGATATTTTTTCTGTAACCATTTCATTTTTTAAATGTTGGCTCTAAGCCACTCAATTTATTTTATGACTCATTTTGGAAAATACTGCTTTAGTATATTTACCATATTTGATTTACACAGATTTCTATTCACCCAACTTCTGTAAGTAATTAAGGCTGTATGTAAAAAGTAAATAAGTAATTTCTCTAATTTTTAGGGCTACTTGAAACTCATCGACTTCCTTAACAGGAGATCCTCACTGCCAAAGCCACACTACTTTTTTTCTTGTTTTCATGAGATTCACATTTGTTTATTTATTTTTTTTTGGCTGTATTAGGTCTTCGTTGCTGTGCGTGGGCTTTCTCCAGTTGCGTGAGCGGGGACTACTCTTCGTTGCGGTGCGCGGGCTTCTCACTGCGGTGGCTTCTCTCGTTGTGGAGCACAGGCTCTAGGCACGAGGGCTTCAGTAGTTGTGGCTCGTGGGCTCTGGAGTGCAGGCTCAGTAGTTATGGCTCACGGGCTAAGAGCACAGGCTCAGTAGTTGTGGCTTACGGGCTTAGTTGCTCCACGTTGTGTGGGATCTTCCCAGACCAGGACTCAAACCCATGTCCCCTGCATTGGCAGGTGGTTTCTCAACCACTGTGCCACCAGGGAAGTCCTACACTACTTTTTAGTGACAGCAAATAGGTTGTGATGAGAATTTTTGGAGATATTTCATGCACATTGAACTCAATGGAAGCGGGCTGAGACTTGAAGCAGGATTTGCCATCACCAGGTTGACATTTTCTGTCTTCTAAGTCGATTATAAACATTTTGAACCATATTTCCTATTGTGAAAAAGCTCTCTGATGGTTCTCCTTTTCTATTAGTGTGATTTATTTTTTTATTTGTTTCTTAACAAGATACTCTAATGTAAAATACGATTATGGGATAGTTTTCTTGAAATGAAGCTAGTGATAGGAATCAATTCAACATTGATATGAAGAATCATTCCAGAATATTATTCTTTTTTTCCCTATTTCTAGACAACTCTATTACTCGGAATAAATGACATATAGCTCTCCTATCAGCATGGTATTTGGTGAGGAAATTTGCAATGTTTCTTCTTTAATCTTAAGAAACACGTATCTGCCAACCATTATGTTGCCTTGTGAAAAGTAATAAATGTTACACTTCATATGTCAGCATTTCAGTGCCCAGTAAAGGAGAGTGTTCATTGTTTTCTAAATGAAAGAGCAAAAAATTCAGAAAGATAAAAAGATTTTGCCAGTGTTTCACTGTAGAAACATTTTTCTCTTAAAAAAAAAACAACCTGTTACAAGAACTATACCTGAAATGAGGATATTTGTCATTATATATATATGCCTTCATGACTAAAATTGTGAATATTTTAAATTGAGACTTTGAAAAGCACACTTATATAAATAATTGTTTTGTTTTTAAATAACTTATATTTCAAAACAAGATTTAAGCTCTGTTGAGAAATTTGTCAAAATTAAATTTCTAACCTATCTTCCTGCTAAGTATAGTAGCACAGCTGCCATGAATTCAAAATCTGAATACACAACTTTTATAAGTGAGACTTAGAACACCATTTTCAACATATAGTATGGGGACCTCTTGATGTTTCAAGGCCATGGGTTTCCTCACTACATTTAGTGGTGAAGCTACCTCTGAAGGCTTGAGAGGAGAATAAAGAAGGAGGCTATGTGATTCCATATTCATGTAGGTATTGTTCTATTTCAGGTGACTTAGAATTGTTTACACAAAAAAGATGTCAAAACTATTTATTGGGAATTTTCCATATTGTTTTGTGGACCATAGGAGGGCAGCCCCCTGCCCAGGGTGGGCAGCGTCCACACGGAGGGGAGGACCTGCAGAGGCCACTGTCCAGTGAGGTGTGGTACCCGAGTGGGGGAGGGGATGTCTGGAATGCAGTGAAGAGGATGCCGCAGCGACACTGGGACCTGTAAGGGGCTGGGCAGGGGACGGCAGTGCTGACAGCCTGGGCAGAGTAAGGAGGGCACCGGTGCAGGGAGATGGGGTGGCAGCGGTGATGATCACGGGTCACACAGAGGGGTCCGATCCAGTAGAGACTATGTCAGGGCTGGTGAGAGCCAGGTTTCTCACTGTCAGAGGAGGGGGCACAAATATGGAAAGGGAGAAGACGAGAATGACTCTTGTGGTGTGGCATCAAAGTTGGAGATCTCGGCATGAAGTCATGTTTTCCAACACAGGTGACATAGAAATAGATGCAGAGGTAAATGTGTGTATATCAGGGTTCTCCAGAGAAACAGAAGCAGTAAGACATTCGTGTGTGTGTGCGTGTGTGTGTGTGTGTGTGGTTTAATGTAAGAAATTGGCTCAGGTGATTATGGAGGCTGGCAGGTCCCAGGACCAGGAGTTGGCCAACTAGACCCTGGGAGAGCTGGTGGTGTACTTCCCGTCTGGACATAGCAGCCTCAAGACTCAGGAAGAGCCGGTGTTTGGTCTGAGTCCAAAGGCAGGAGAAACAGATGTCCCAGTTCAAAGGCAGTCAGACAGGAGGAGTTTCCCCTTGTTTGCGGGAAGGTCAGGGTTGTTCTATTCAGGTCTTCAACTGATTAGATGAGGCACCCCCACTGAGGAGGGCAACCTGCTTCACTCAGGGCACTGCTTCATGGGGTAATCTCACCTGAAATACCCAACACCTTCACAGACACACCCAGAATAATGTGTGACCAAGTGTCTGGGTACCCCATGGCCCGATCACATTGACGCATGGAATTAACCATTACAGTGTGTGTGTGCTTGTGTGTTTGTGTTTAAAATACCTACCACCCAGATCTTGGTTACTAAATAGTATTCTCCCTTAAAAGAGCTCCTTGGAGAAATGACTGAATCCATGGCTGGGCAGCGAAAGCATAAGGTTATCCTGGACCATCTTGCTGTGCTGTAAACAAGTGCTGGAGGAATAGTGAAGGCACGTCAAAGGACACAGGGGCCAGCCTGAAAAGGCTCCCACTGGCCAAAACCAGGACAAAATAAGTAATAATAGCAACAGGCTATAACATCAGATAGAATAAGAATCCATGAGCCCACACTTACATAAATTAATTGAAAGTTTGATGAGGCCACTCCCATACTTACATAATCTCAAAGTACATACACACTAAATATGTAGTAATTACAAAGGGAAAATTGGTAATTTCCCATGGCGAATCCTGGCAGACACCACTTTACACAAATGATTGACATTAATAGTCAATAAGACAAATCAAATCAAGGACGCAATGAGACAAATGTAGTGCCACTTCTGGGATACTCCTGCAAGGCATAAAATGCATATTCTGAATCTAATTATGAGGAAACACAAGACAAACCAAAATTCAGGGACATTCTACAAAATAGCTGACCTTTATCTTGGAAAGTGCCAAGGTCATGAGGTCAAGGAAATACTGAGGATCTGTCCCAAATTGAAAGAGAGTAAAGGGATATGACAACTAGATGCAACATGTGATTCTGAACTGAATCCTTTTCTCGTAAAAGACATGGTTTGATAAAATGTAAATGAGATCTGAGACTATACAGGAGTGGTATATTTATATTAATTTCCTGATGCGGATGGTCTGTAGTAACGTAAGGTAGTGTCTTCATTTATAAGACACACTCATTGAAGTACTTGGGGTGATGGAGCACCACATCATCAACTTACTCTTTGCTCTGTTCTTGCAGCTTTTCCCCATGTTTGAAATTGTTTCAAAATAAAAAAAAAAAAAAAAAAAAAAAAAATATATATATATATATATATATATATATATATATATATATATATATATATATATATATATATATAATGGAACATTTTATTCCATCAGCAATCTGAAATATTGCTGGTTTCTTTGAGTACATTTCTTTGGCTATACTCCCTTAACCATTATGTCTGTTTACTTTGGAGCGAAAAGTCAGTAATTACTACACTCTCATCTTATAAATTACTAGTTATGATTTTTAAAATCTGAAACAAATTCTTGGGATTGGATTTTCGTTATGCAAAACCTTATCGAGCTAGTCGTGGTACTTGAATACACGTCATTGTGAGGGTACGGTCTCATTTTCCTCCTTGTGTTACTGCAAGTGGGGTCCAGCTGCTCGCCGCTCAAAAGCCAATAAAGAGGTAAAGTTGGTGGAAAGGAAAGTTTGCTTTATTTTGGATGTCAGCAACTGGGGGGGGGGGGCGGGGGGGGGCAGGGCAGACGCTTGTCCAAAGGCCGACTCCCCTCACTGACAACCAGTGGGCAAGAGCTTTTATAGGCAGAGGGAGGGGGCTTCATACAGAAATAGCACAGGCAGCTCTGACCATTACCTTGAAATTGGTCATCAGTGGTCTGACCAGCGTCATCTTGATTGTTTTAAGCACAGTTAATCTTCAGTTCCAGGGTCGGTTTGTTCCCCTTTCCTTGAGGCCAGTTCTCGGAATTGTGGCAGCTTCTGTCATGGCTACAGTCTGGTCATCATGTAGTTCACTTCTTCCACCTGATGGGGTTTCCAGTATCCATAAGACAGGTCCCAGGATATGGCTCAGAATATTCTCTATAGCCCTTGAGAAGGAACTAAAGGTCCTTGATTTTGCTTAATGACTAAACTTGTTGGACTTGTTGGACTGTTTCCCTTTGTTTCTGCATTTTCTCACTTCTCTGATTAAACTTATTCTTTGGCTAAAGTTTTTCCACAGACAAAAGGCAGGCGGAGGGCATGGGGGGCAAGGACCATTGGGTCCTGCTCTGTTTCACTTGGATATCCCTCTTCTTTCTAGAAACTTTCCCACTGCCACTTGAGTGAAATTGCTTTAACAGTTGTTCTCACCTATCTCCTTCTTTATTATTAAACTCTGAGGACACATCAGTCCTTGCTTGATGTCTCCGAAACTTTTATACCTTTGACCTCCATTTCCTTGAAACTCTCTTGTCCCTGGCCTCTGTGACAGACCTCCTCGGCGCTGGCCTTTCCAGGAATTGCTTCTCCGTGGCATCTTTAGACTCTTTCCCTCCGATAGGCCCTGAAATGTCGATGTTCCTCTGAGTCCTGTTCTCCTGTGTCATCTCAGCCCGTAATGCACACCTTTCCTGACTGCCTCTTCAGTCTTGGTCACCACCTGCTTGCTGATGGGCTCGAGTCTCTCCTGCGGCCAGACACCACGCCTGAGGACGACCTGAATGGCCCACTGCCTGCTGGACACGCCCACATTCTGTCCCGCGAGCATCTCACAGTCTTTACATCATTAACGCCATCTCCCATCCCCCCCTTTAAATCCCCTCCACCAGGCTTGCTGCAGTGAAACACATCACCATCTACCTAGGGGCCAATCAGCCAAAAAGATCTTTTGTAACTTCCTTATGATTTATCAAATCTATACGTTTCTTTCTCTCCCCTCCCACCGTCTCAGTTCAGACCACCGTTATCTCTTCTCTGGATTACAGCCTGAGTTGGTGTCCTGCACAGAAGGTTGGTTTTGCCCGCCTCCAATGTGCCTTCCTGGTGATGCCGGGTAGGCAAATGACAGTACCATCCTGCCAGGAAAATCCTCTGATCACAATATCCTGTGTTGTCTTGCCATTGCCTTTGGGCAGAAATGTGAACTTCTTAGCAAGACGTGAGCCATCCTTCCCCATCCAGTCACCTCTCACCTCTTCAGCTTCATCTTTTCTCACCCTCACCCTCTCATCAACATTGTGCCCCTTGCTGTCCCATGACAAAGCCATACTTTACCCAACTTCTGACCGGAACACGCTTCATGCCCCATTTCTTTTCTCCTTCGTCGGCTGGTTAATTGTTGGCCGTAACCCAGAGGCCCCAGGTGTTTCCCAACAATCCCTCAGCCACTGGCTCCGCCCTCAGAGTCCTGTGATTGTCCCGTCTTTCGATCAAAACACTTATCGTACCATATTGCTATGTTCTGTCTCTACCCTCGTAACCACAATCAAGCTTCTAATCCTTCCGTAGCTTCGCACAACTCTCACAGTGAAATCCACTTCTCCCCTCTGGTTCTCGTAACTTCACATTATCTGACCCCTCTGCAAATCTCCCACCTCCCCCGGTCCACTCCCTACCACCCCCAGTGTCCTCACGTGCTACTGGCCCATGTTCACTTGGAGGTTAGCTTGCGTCCCCCGGTCTTTCCATGGGCTATCCTTCCTGTCATTCGTACCGAACTTAAATGTCATCTCAGCAGAGAGGCTTCCCAGACCACCCTATCTGCGGCAGCCCCTCCATCCTCCTCTGCCCTTTGCACCATTTCAACTCTCGGCATTGTACCCATCACTACTGTTTATCTATCTTCTTTATTAATCTGTTTATTTCTTACCTGTGTGCCCCCAGCCAGAAGGTCAACTCCATGAGAGTACAGACCTTGCCTGCTTTGTTTCTGTACATGTTCCTAATGCCAAGAAAAATGCCTCAATAGATAATTAGTTGAACGAATGACTCCCCTATAGGATTACAGGCTTCTTGATGACAGACTCACTCATCAATCTCTGTTTATGTGACATCATCCTTGGCATATCAAAGGCAGGACTCTCACTAATTCATTCAACAGATACTGGGGTTATCTGTGTATCCAAGCTGTGTGCAACAGATGCAAGTGAGAAAAACACAGTCCAGTGACAAAAACTCATCATCCGACGGGAGAGACCCCGATTATGCAAATGCAGTCCAGTTTTCCCAAGTTGTCCAGCCTTCCAGAATCACCCTTCACTTTGATCACATAATATAAAACAATTCAAAAGCCCATGCCAAGTGAAATCCAGCAAGCTGGCTGATGTTGCTAAAAGCCCATCAGGGGACGGCAGTGATTGGTTTCAGCAGTGGTCTGTCACCTCTTGCTCTAATCCCTGCCCCACGTTCCACTCTCCACTTCCTACGGCTGCTGCCCTCTGTCCCCCGCAAGAGAATTTCCCTTCTTTCTTCCACCAAACACAAGTCTGCTGTACATTACTGATCTGTAATGAAGATTTGGGGATTTAAGGGGAAATTATAATTCAGAAGAGAAAACGATCTACTGTTAAATAGCAATTCCGAAACCTCACAGGCTTTTTTCCAACGAGAAAGCTCTCACTCATCTTGGTCTTTTTTTCCCTTAGTTCTCAGCCTGCCACTGTATTGCTAGACCTTATGTCCACCTACACAGACCTTTCTCCCAGAAAATTCCCATTACTTTATTATCCAGAACACTTAGCTTCCCCAGCACCACACTTTCTCTCCTAAATAAGTCACCTATGCCATTCACAGGGGGCCACGAATAGGTTTTCTTGAAGGATAGAGCTGCCCACTCCCCTTGATGGGGGGTTGGCTGTGTTTAAACAGAGCGGAGCTATTACCTCCCACATTTTAGATAATGGACTTCTCTCAAAAATGCTTAAAATTACATTTAATTTGGGGTTAAACGTACTGCACGACTGACTCACTGACACTGTTCAGAATGAAGTCTTTAAGTCTTTTGGAAGAGTTGCCTTTTAAGCGAATCTCTGCCACTTTGTACTCGTTGATTTGGAATTCTGACCAAAGTACAGACATTTATCCCTATTCAGTTTCATCTTATTATATTTGGCCCATCATTTCACGCTGTCAAGATCTTCCAGGAGCTTGGCTCTGGCACACACTAAACTCACTACCCTGCCAACTTTGTGTCAAATGCAACTTGCTGAACTACGTTCTCTATCCTCTTAGAAGCCACCAAAAATGGCTGGTAGACATGTGCTGTTCTGTTACAGGATTCCAAGAGCTAAAGAAGATGAAAATCACCAAATGAGACACATAAGGACACATATCTTTAGATGGATGGTGAAGATCTCACGTTCAGGCGTGTGTCTCCCATTTCTCTAGATAATCCCATCACTACTTATCTTGAGGTGTAGGTTGTTCTGGGGGAGGGGATGAGGCTGGGAGCGGGCAGCTGCCCTAAAACATGCTTTACTGTGGCGGGCAGGGCAGGGTGGTCTCAGGCAAGTGCCAGGCAAGAGCAGGGTGGTCTTGCATGGTTTTGGGAGGGAGCAGCCCCTGAAATTGTGCAAACTAGACTTCCCACCTGTCATCCCAGCCAAGGTCCC
The DNA here is from genome assembly GCF_028021215.1 of Eschrichtius robustus. Lineage (NCBI taxonomy): Eukaryota > Metazoa > Chordata > Mammalia > Artiodactyla > Eschrichtiidae > Eschrichtius > Eschrichtius robustus. The sequence continues at coordinate 116,845,030 of NC_090832.1, forward strand.
AGAGTGCAGAGAAACATTTAATTTACAGAAGGTGTCTTTACCAAAGTTTACCCCATCAGCCCGAGCTTGAGCTGTCAGATTACCATCTTCTTTTCTCTGCTGGCTGAAACCCCACCATTAAGCTCACTTCTCTAGGGATCCGAGACCACAGTTATTGAGGGAGAGTTCCAGGCACCAGAAATGATAATAGGGTCAACACACCTTTTTATTAAGAACCTAAACCAAAAAAGCCAGTTTATTCAATGCATTTTGCAACCTCCTGTGTCAGCCTCTGTATTATTTTCTTTGTTCTGCTTTTCCCATTTCCTTGCAGTTGGGTCCGTCAACACCTTCACTGCCCAAAAAGCCAGGTTCGAAACCAATTGTGGCTTAGTTAGGTGTGTTGGGATCCTCTTGGCAACCCTGTATTCGTGCATGCAATTAACTTGCTCTGTCCAAACCTGCTCGGCCGTGCTTTCTGGGGGTCTGGGTCGCTACCCTGTGTCCAAATCTCTGTTCCCCAGGACAGACGCCTAAGTGACCCCATAGCTGCCAGCCACAGTGCCCCCTCTCCTGCCCCACACCCATCGGTGTGACACCAGTGCTACTGGGCCGTGGAGGTTGTGTTCTCAGCTACAAAATTGTGTTTCTTCACCCATGCTCTTCTTATATAGCTGTTTACTGGGTTGAATACGCACAGATTCTCTTTTACATTTTAAGTAGTAGGTAATTCATAGTTATTTGATGAATGAGTGAAAGAGCAGTAGCTACTGGGTGTTCAACACTCAGGAAGCTGTGATTAAATTAACTGAGCGGCTAATGGTCCTCACAGTGTGTGAATACTTGGGAGCCGGACAGAGGGCAGCTCTTCTGGCCGGGGGTCTGCAGTTCAGCTATGCCCCACCAGCTCTAAGCATTGCTTCACTTGACACTCTAGTTGGCAAAATCAGGGTTGACAAGTTCAGTGCCTAGTGAATACAGGGAATTCACAGAAAAATAACAAAAACCAGTTTGGGATTGACATGTACACACTGCTATATTTAAAATGGATAACCAACAAGGACCTACTGTACAGCACAGGGAACTCTGCTCAATATTATGTAACAACCTAAACGGGAAAAGCATATGAAAAAGAATAGATACATGTGTATGTATAACTGAATCACTTTGCTGTCCATCTGAAACTATCACAACATTGTTAATCAACTATACTCCAATATAAAATTAAAAGTTTAAAAAATTCTTAAAAATAACAAAAATGTATTGTGTGTAGAAAACAAACTTATGGTTACCAAAGGGGATAGTGGAGATTGGGGCTGAGGGAGGGGAGAGATAAATTAGGAATTTGGGATTAGCAGATACTCACTACTGTACATAAAATAGATAAACAACAAGGTCCTACTGTAGAGCACAGGGAACTCTACCCAATATCTTGTAATAACCTATAACGGAAAAGAATCTGAAAAAATATACATATGTATAACTGAATCACTTTGCCGTATACTTGAAACTAACACAACATTGTAAATTAACTATACCTCAATTTAAAAATTTTTTAAATTAAAAAAAAACACAATAAATAAATATGACATCCCACTGGGGGAAAAAATGTATCATGCATGCATTCGCGCACACGCGCACACACACACACACACACAGATATAAATTCATAAAGGGCAGTAGCTCCAGAACATGTCAAGTTCTTTGCCACTCCTCTTGCTCCAGTATCGCTCTTTTCAGTATACAGAAACAAGCAGCTAAGGTCGACTCTTATGTTAACTTTATGCAAGGCAGGTTGTATCCCTTCTTTTTTTTTTTTTTTTTTGTATCCCTTCTTAATGTTTTAAAATTTGATCCAATGACTTAAAATGTTTTAAAACAATTAATGTCTAAGATGTGATTAAAAACAGTAGTTTTATTTTTGCATTTGCACTTTCCCTGAAGGTGTTTTCACAAGTCCTATTTGCTCTTTCAATAACTGTATTTTTTTAATTAATTAATTAAGTAAGTTATTTATTTTTGGCTGAGTTTGGTCTTTGTTGCTGTGTGCGGGCTTTCTCTAGTTGCGGTGCGCGGGCTTCTCGTTGCGGTGGCTTCTCTTGCTGCGGAGCAAGGGCTCTAGGCGCATGGGCTTCAGTAGTTGTGCCGCATGGGCTTCAGTAGTTGTGTCATGTGGGCTCCGTTGTTGTGGCTCGTGGGCTCCAGAGCGCAAGCTCAGTAGTTGTGGCACACAGGCTTAGTTGCTCCACGGCATGTGGGATCTTCCCAGACCGGGGCTCAAACCCGTGTCCCCTGCATTGGCAGGCAGATTCTTTACCACTGCATCACCAGGGAAGCCCCAATAACTGTATTTTAAGACGTTATTTGTCATTACTATAGGCACTAGGAATACAGCAGTGAAAACATCCATAATTCCTACCTTCATACAGGTTATAAACTAGAGGGACAGGCAGAATAAACCTGCACCTAGGAAACATGTGGTTAAAGATGCGTTATATCTTATATCCAACACCCCCATTAAAATTTTATGAACCTGCTATTTAGAAAAAGAAGAGGAGATGCGTCATAAACAGATGAGAGATTTTAGCAAATTTATGGAATTCATAAAAGAAGTGGAGAAGTGTTAACTGGGAATTAGGTCAGAGGAAATCTCAAGCCTGGGATACACAGAGAAGCTTATAGTCTAAACTCATCTGTAATGCAGAATCCAGGTGATGCTTAGGACTGAAAAATGCTACTTTCAACTGAGAGCAAAGTTAGGCATGAGGCTAAAAACAGGAGGGAGAATAGAAAGTCTGTATGTGGACCAGGGACTGCCCCACACATCCATCTCCCCAGCGTCCACATGAAGTACACTCAGAAGCAGGCTTCTGTCCACTGAGCAGGAGGGAATTTCTCTAAAGAAGCTGAATGATACTATTAAATCCAACTTATTAAATTTTTTTAAATGTGATTTTTTTAATGTGATTTTAACAACAATTAAATTATCTCCAGTGAAGACAGAAAGGCAGCACAATGGAAAGAGCATTGAATCAGGTACCATATTTCTGCTACCAAGATCACCATGATGGTGAGTCAATCGCTTAACTTCTCTGGTCTTTAGTGAGAACTTGTAAAATAAGGAGTTGGACTCATAGATGATCTCTAAAGTCTCCTTCAGTTCCACAGCTCATTGTTTATAAGTCTATGCAAAAACTTAGAATTTGTACAAAACCACACAGAGATAAGATACATACTCGTATGCTCCTTATTATACTTCCAATATGGATAAGGCCCTACAGCCTGAGGGGTGAGAGCACATCTTTGGAGGAACCAGATGTCCAAGCTGAAAGCCCTGCCTGGCATCTTTTTTATATCTTGTATTTAATTTTTTTTTGCAGAGTCTATTTGTTGAGACTTCCTATTTTTTCAGTTATTTCAGGCTTGTTGAAACATTTTTAGGATGGCTGGTTTAAAATCCTTGTTATACAGTTCCAACCGTTGTTTCATCATCTTGGTGTTTTCATCTGTTGATTGTCTTCTCTCATTCAAGATAGGAATTTTCTATATCTAAGTATTACAGGTGATTTTGTATTGTATCTAGATATTTTGGTTACTATGTTATGAGACTCTGTAGATTATTTAAACCATCTGTTTTAGCAGGCCTCCTTTGACATCATGCCAATGGAAAAACGGAGGCACAGTTTCACTACCGCCAACTGGGATTGTGTTTCCCACTTAGCCGCCACAGTTGACCCTCCAGGAAAGGATGCCTTGTTGTTACTGGGTGAGTGTGGGACTGCAGGCTCACCACTAGCTTCTACTGACATCACCCTGACCTGGGGGGAGGAATGTCTCCCCCTGACATGGCCTCCACTGACACCATGAGCGTGGGGTGGGGTGGGCTTGTTAGCTTTGGGAAGGGAGGAAAGTTCTGGCCTCCCACTGCACCCTCACTGATTCCACCCCAGAGGTGAAGGTGGTACAGCTTCACCAGGGTGGACATTTAGGCTCACCACTCTGCCTTTGCTGTCGGCAGGGCAGGTGCGGGGGGGGGGGGTCAGTCACAGTTTTGTCCATGGTGTTTGGCTGCACTAAGGACAGAGGTTATTGTCTGAAAGTTTTCTATGTTTCTAGGCTTCTCCTTTTCTATCCTTTGGCTTGAGAGAGGAGGGTTTTCTTAGGACTTTTTTTTTTTTGGTCTGCACCCATTGGTGTTCCCAGCACACAGTTAGGGTAGTGAGACAAAAAAAAAAGCCAGGGAACCTACTTGGCTTCTCTTCACCTTTCAGATTCATCCAGTGTTTGTTCAGTACATAATGTTAGGGTTTTAAACTTGACTTAGCAGGAGCAATAAGGAGAAGTGCATTTACTCCACCTTGTCCTCAGAACTGGACCGAGTTTCTCTCAATATGGTTTTAAGTTGCATTTCTCTAATTGCTAATTATGTGTCTTACTTGACATCTGTATATCCTCTTTGGTGAAATGTCTGGTCATGTCTTCCGTCCATTTTCTAATTGAATTATTTAGTTTTTTTACTGTTAAATTCAGAGAGTTCTTTGCATAATCTAGACACAAGTCCTTTGTAGATATGTGGTTTGAAATTATTATTTCCCAGTCTGTAACTTGACTTTTTATCCTCTTAACAGACTCTTTCACAGAGCAAAAGTTTTAAAATTTGATGAAGGTAATTTTTTTTTACCAGCTTTGAATACTGAGACATTTTTCCTGCAACCACTTCTCTGAGAGCACTGCAACAATTGGAGGGCTGTTAGCACCAGCGTGGGGCTCAGCCAGGGACCTCCAGTGCGTTAGGCCACAAGCCTTTCCCTGTGGTTCCTTTGTACATGCTCTTGAAACACTTGCTCATAAAAGAATGAAATAATGCCATTTGCAGTGATGTGGATGGACCTAGAGATCATCATACTGAGTGAAGTAAGTCAGCCAGAGAAAGACAAATATCGTATGATATCACTCATATGTGGAATCTAAAAAATAATATGATACGGATGAACTTATTTACAAATAGAAATAGAGTCACAGGTGTAGAAAACAAACTTATGGGAAATGGGGGGGAGGGATAAATTGGGAGACTGTGATTGACATATACACATGACTATATATAAAATAGATAACTAATAAGGACCTACTGTATAGCACAGGGAACTCTGCTCAATACTCTGTAAGAGTCTAAAAAAGAGTGGATATATGTATATGTACAACTGATTCACTTTGCTGTACACCCGAAACTAACACAACGTTGTAAATCAACTATACTCCAATAAAAATTAAAAAAGAAATAGTTGCTCATATTAATATTTAATTATTTTATGTGCAAGATCATGAGCATGGGACTATAAGGGCAATATTTATTGAATAATCTATTATAGAAAAATTAAGAATTTTTAAATTATTCAATAGTTGATTGTCAAGTAATCCTTCTTTTCTCTACTGAAATAATAGGTACTATCTACTGATAAATAATATAATCTCTTTTGGGGGTTGTCTACCCTCTCTTGATAAGTGTAATTACACATTTTCTAGTAGCCACTTTTAAAAAAATTTTTTTAAAGGTGAAATTAATTTTTTTTTTTTAAAGGAATTCCTTTATTTATTTATTTATTTATTTTTGGCTGTGTTGGGTCTTCGTTTCTGTGCGAGGGCTTTCTCCAGTTGCGGCAAGCGGGGGCCACTCTTCATCATGGTGCTCTGGCCTCTTACTATCACGGCCTTTCTTGCTGCGGAGCACAAGCTCCAGACGCGCAGGCTCAGTAGCTGTGGCTCACGGGCCTAGTTGCTCCGCAGCATGTGGGATCTTCCCAGACCAGGGCTCGAACCCATGTCCCCTGCATTGGCAGGCAGATTCTCAACCACTGCGCCACCAGGGAAGCCCAGTGAAATTAATTTTTAAGATATGTTTTACTTACCCATTTTAGGTTCCCAAGACAGAATAACAAATTTGGTCTCATTTGTCCCAGTTTGAGTAAAATTTTTCATGTCATTTAGAATTTTTCATGTCGTTTAGTAGGCAACTGCTCATCTATGAGGTATCTGTCCTTAGGTCAGCTGCTACCTTTTAATCCAGCCACTGGAGAGGAAAATTTATTTCTGGGAAGGCTACACATTGCAAGATGTGTGAATCAGAACCTATGCTTTTTTACACCTGATGATACTTTCCGTTGGAAATGGAGTTGTTAAGCTCAGATAAAGGGGAAATAAATCCATATGAATAGCTGTTATCTTTCCATTACCTGTATATCAGGGTTCTACGTTCCATCATCGAGGGAATGAATTGATAAGGACTGTGACGTCCACCCTGCCAATTGCTTTATTTTATCGGATCGTTATACTCCCAACGGATGGAGAAAGAAGGCATTGATGGACTTGAGAATATGATTGATCTTTATCTTTAGTTTCCAGTAGACGCATATTTTTTACTAATTGCTTTTCGTGAGACTTCAAACAAGGTGTTTCCCATCACCAACTCTCCTGCTGTCATTATTATCGTGCTCTTTTGTGTTTCTGTTTTACTGGTGAATCCAGCATCTCTCTATATCCCAACGTTGAACCACAACAAAATCTGTATGCAAGATTCTACAAGAAATAAATTTGCCTCCACAAGCCAAGATCAAACTGGCCTATCAAACAATAACGATAAAGTTTTCTTCATTTTGCTTCAGAAATTAAATCAGGATAAAAACCTAGAGGATGCTACCAAATTAAAATAGATTTGATTAATGAAAGTGTTTTATGGGGTTACATAATCTATTTTATCCATTTTATGGGATTTGATCAAGAAACACAAGGTACAGCAATGTCTCTGGGGATTATTATTGCTGTTTGTCAGCAGGGCTTCCTATTCATACTGGGTTTCTTCATCCACAATGTCTGCAGACTAAGGTAGTCCAGGTATATAACTGTCACACTTAAATATCAAAGTTATTTAAGAATGATAATGAGATTAAGGCAATTATATGAAATGTAACTTCTAAATACATGAATTTTAAACTTCTTAGAAACATTTTGCTACTTATAATTAATTAGCTTATTCAGAAGGAAAGAAGTAGGTGAGGGAGATTAAGAGGTACAAACTTCCAGTTGCAAAATAGATAAGTGATGGGTATGAAATGTACAGTGTGGGGAATATACTCAATAACTAGGTAATTTCTTTGTATGGTGACATATTGTAACTAAATTTATTGTGGTGATCATGTTGAAATGTATAGAAATACCAAATCACTACGTTGTGTAACAGGAACTAACAAAATGTTTTAGGTCAATTATACTTCAAAAACAAACAAATACACTCATAGAAAAAGAGTTCAGACGTATAGTTACCAGAGGTGGGAGGTGGGGGGAGGGGGAATTGGATGAAGGCATCAAAAGGTACAAACTTCCAGTTATAAGATGAATAAGTACTAGGGATGTAATGTACAACATAATAAAGATAATTAACACTGCTGTGTGTTATATATGAAAGTCATCAAGAGAATAAACCCTAAGAGTTCTCAAAACAAGAAAAAAGGTTTTTTTATCTTGTTTCTTTAATGTTTTATCTGTAAGACATGATGGATGTTTACTAAATTTACTGCTATAATCATTTCATGTTGTATGTAAGTCATCATTCTCTGCACCTTAAACGTATACAGTGAAGTACATCAATTATACCTTAATAAAACTAGAAGAAAAAAATTAATTAGCTCAGTTAAAAATAAGATCCTGTTTTAGAGAACAGTAGGTTGATAAAAAGCGTCTAACAATATTACCCCATATTTGGCAGGATAAATACATCAAGAAATTGTACTTATAAAGGCTAAAGTGGGGGACACAGCCAAGATGGTGGCGTGGGAAGACGCAGAGTTCACGTCTCCCCACAACTGGGGCACCTGCCGGATGCTGGTGGGGGACCTCGACACCCAAGGAGATGGGAGGAACCCCCAAGTGAACCAGAAGGACATGGGGGGACTGAGGGGGAAGGAGAAGTGGAGGCCGGACAGGACCAGGACCCCTGAGGGGTGGCTGGGAGGGGGGAGGGGTTCCCACACCTGGAGGGACCCTCGGGGGCTCGGATTGGGGGAGCGTGCCCAGCGTTTCCCCTGCCCAGTCGGCCTGGAAGCCGGCCCAGCTCTCAGGCTGGGTCCTATGCCCTCAGAGGCCCCCTCCAGCCGCATTGGTCCTGGTGGCATAGGAGGGAGGGCAGGGGGAGAACAGGAGAGGCAGGTGGGAGGGGCCCTCCAGGACTGGAGGAGTGGGAGAGGAGCAGAGTGCATTTGCCCACCCACTCAGGCCCAGGAAGCTTGCTGGGCTCCCAGGCTGGGGCCCCCACCCTCTGAGGCCAGGGACACGACTGGGCCCCTTCTGTTCTATTGAGCCTAAGCCACACCCTCAACCCTCCCCCCCGCCCCCGCCCCGAGCCTCTTCCAGCCCTGTGGGTCTTACGCATAGTCCCCACCCACCACCTAAACTCCGCCCTTGCTTAAGCCCCGCCCTCCACAGCCAAAGTTTTTTCTGCCTTTTTTTTTTCTTTTTTACTATTGTTGTTCTGTTTTAACTTCCAGTTGTTTCATCTATATTTTTATTTTTATATTCTTTCTAACATATCTGTTAGTTTCCCAGTCTAATTTTATTTCTTACCTTTTGTTATTGTTCTCCTTTTTTACTTTTCATTTTTTTCCACTCCACGTGGCTTGCAGGATCTTGGTTCACAAGACAGGGGTTGGGCCAAAGCTCGTTCAGTGGGAGCTCCGAGTCCAAACCACTGGACTAACAGAGAACCTCACACCCCAGGGAATATTCATCAGAGTGAGGTCTCATGGAGGTCCTCATCTCAGCACCAAGACCCAGCTCTACCCAACAGCCTACAAACTCCAGTGTTCGAAGCCTCAGGCCAAACAACCAGTAAGACAGGAACACAATCCCACTCATTAAAAAAAAAAAAAAAAAAAAAAAAAAGAACCAGCAGAAAAAATGTCACAGATGAAGGAGCAAGGTAAAAACCTACAAGACCAACTAAATGAAGAGGAAATAGGCAATCTATCTGAAAAAGAATTCAGAGTAATGATAGTAAAGATGATCCAGAATCTCAGAAAAAGAATGGAGGCGCAGATTGAGAAAATACAAGAAATGCTTAACAAAGATCTAGAAATGAAAAATACACTAGAAGGAATCAATAACAGAATAACTAAGGCAGAAGAAATAATAAGTGAGCTGGAAGACAGAATGGTGGAAATAACTGCCAAGGAGCAGAATAAAGAAAAAAGAATGAAAAGAATTGAAGACAATATTAGAGACCTCTGGGACAACACTAAATGCACCCACATTCGAATTATAGGGGTTCCAGAAGAAGAAGAGAAAAAGAAAGGGATTGAGAAAATATTTGAAGAGATTATAGTGGAAAACTTCCCTAACATGGGAAAAGAAATAGTCACCCAAGTCCAGGAAAGGGCAGAGAGTCCCATACAGGATGAAAACTAGGAGAAACACACAAGACACATATTAATCAAACTAATATAAATTAAATTCAAAGAAAAAGTATTAAAAGCAGCAAGGGAAAGTAAAATATAACCTACAAAGGAATTCCCATAAGGTTATCAGCTGATTTTTCAGCAGAAACTCTGCAGGTGGACTTCCCTGGAGGCGCAGTGGTTAAGGATCTACCTGAATGCAGGGGACATGGGTTTGAGTCCTGGTCTGGGAAGGTCCCACATGCCATGGAGCAACTAAGCCCGTGTGCCACAACTACTGGGCCTGCACTCTAGAGCCCATGAGCCACAACCACTGAGCACGTGCGCCACAGCTATTGAAGGCCGCACACTCTAGGGTCCTTACTCTGCAACAAGAGAAGCCACTGCAATGAGAAGCTCAAGCACCACAATGAAGAGTAGCCCCTGCTCACCACAACTAGAAAGGTGCCCACGCACAGCAACGAAGACCCAGTGCAGCCAAAAGTAAATAAATAAATAAATTTTAAAAATAAAATCAAAATGTTAAAAACAAAAAAAGAAAGAAACTTTGAAGGTCAGAAGGGAGTGGCAGAATATACTTAAAGTGATGAAAGAGAAAAACCTACAACCAAGATTACTCTACCCAGCAAGGATCTCATTCAGATTTTATGGAGAAATCAAAAGCTTTTCAGACAAGCAAAAGCTAAGAGAATTCAGCACCACCAAACCAGTTTTACAACAAATGCTGAAGAAACTTCTCTAGGCGGGAAACACAAGAGAAGAAAAGACCCACAAAAACAAACCCAAAACAATTAAGAAAATGGCAATAGGAGCATACATATTGACAATAACCTTGAATATAAATAGATTAAATGCCCCAAACAAAAGACACAGACTGGCTGAATGGATACAAAAACAAGATCCATATATATGCTGTATACAAGAGACCCACTTCAGACCTAGGGACACATACAGACTGAAAGAGACGGAATGGAAAAGATATTCCATGCAAATGGAAATTAAAAGAGATCTGGAGCAGCAATACTCATATCAGATAAAATAGACTTTAAAATAAAGAATGTTACAAGAAACAAGGAAGGACACTACATAATGATCAAGGGAACAATCCAAGAAGAAGATATAACAATTATAAATATATATACATCCAGCATAGGAACACCTCAATACATAAGGCATGTGCTAACAGCTATAAAAGAGGAAATTGACAATAACACGATAATAGTGGGGGACTTTAACACCTCACTTACACCAATGGACAGATCATCCCCACAGCAAATTAATAAGGAAACACATGCTTTAAATGACACAATAGACCAGATAGATTTAATTGATATTTATAGGACATGACGTCTGAAAACAGCAGATTACACTTCTCAAGTGCACATGGAACATTCTCCAGGATAGATCACCTCTTGGGTCACAAATCAGGCTTCAGAAAATTTAAGAAAATTGAAATCATATCAAGCATCCTTTCTGACCACAATGCTATGAGATTGGAAATCAATGACAGGAAGAAAACTGTAAAAAACACAAATACATGAAGGCTAAACAGTGTGCTACTAAATTACCACGCAATCACTGAAGAAATCAAAGAAGAAATAAAAAAATACATAGAAACAAATGACAATGACAACACCATGACCTAAAACCTATGGGATGCAGCAAAAGCAGTTCTAAGAGGGAAGTTCATAGCAATTCAATCTCACCTCAGGAAACAAGAAAAATCTCAAATAAACAATCTAACCCTACACCTAAAGCAACTAGAGAAAGAAGAGCTAAGAAAATCCAAAGTCAGTAGAAGGAAAGAAATCATAAATATCAGAGCAGAAATAAATGAAATAGAAATGAAGACAACAATAGCAAAGATGAATAAAACTAAAAGTTGGTTCTTTGAGAAGATAAACAAAATTGATAAATCCTTAGCCAGACTCATCAAGAAAAAGAGGGAGAGGACGCAAATCATAAAATTAGAAATGAAAAAGGACAAATCACAACTGACATTGCAGAAATACAAAGGATTATAAGACACTACTACAAACAATTATATGCCAATAAAATGGACAATCATGAAGACATGGACAAATTCTTGGAAAGTTACAATTTCCCAAGACTGTATCAGGAAGAATTCAAAAATATAAACAGACCTATCACAAGTAATGAAATTGAAACTGTAATTAAAAATCTTCCAACAAAAAAAATTCCAGGACCAGATGGCTTTACAGGTGAATTCTACCAAACATATAGAGAAGAGCTAACACCAATCTTTCTCAAACTCTTCCAAAGAACTGCAGAAGGAGGAACACTCCCAAATTCATTCTACGAAGCCACCATCACCCTGATACCAAAACCAGAAAAAGATATCACAAAAAAAGAAAATCACAGACCAATAACACTGATGAACATAGATGCAAAAATCCTAACCAAAATAGTAGCAAACAGAATCCAACAACCTATTAAAAGAATCATACACCATAATCAAGTGGGATTTATCCCAGGAATGCAAGGATTCTTCAATGTATGCAAATCAATCAATGTGATACACCATATTAACAAATTAAGGAATAAAAACCATATGATCAACTTAATAGATGCAGAAAAAGCTTTTGACAAAATTCAACACCCATTTATGATAAAACCTCTCCAGAACGTGGGCATAGAGGGGACCTACCTCAACATAATAAGGCCATATATGACAAACCCACAGCCAACATCGTTCTCAACGGTGAAAAACTGAAAGCATTTCCACTAAGATCAGGAACAAGACAAGGATGTCCATTCTTGCCACTATTATTCAACACAGTATTGGACGTCCTAGCCACAGTAATCAGAGAAGAAAAAGAAATAAATGAATCCAAATTGGAAAAGAAGAAGTAAAACTGTCACTGTTTGCAGATGACAGGATACATAGAAAATCCTAAAGATTCCACCAGAAAACTACCAGAACTAATCAATGAATTTGTTAAGGTTGCAGGATACAAAATTAATGCACAGAAATCTCTTGCACTCCTATATATTAACAATGAAAAATCAGAAAGACAAATTAAGGAAACAATTACATTTACCATTGCAGCAAAAAGAATAAAATACCTAGGAATAAACCTACCTAAGGAGGTGAAAGACTTGTACTCAGAAAACTATAAAAGACTGATGAAAGAAATCAAAGATGACAAAAACAGATGGAGAAATATACTATGTTCTTGGATTGGAAGAATCAATGTTGTGAAAATGACTATACTACCCAAAACACTCTACAGATTCAGTGCAATCCCTATTGAACTACCAATGACATTCTTCACAGAATTAGAACAAAGATTTTTGCAATTTGTGTGGAAACTCGAAAGACTCCGAATAGCCAAAGCAATCTTGAGAGAGAAATACAGAGCTGGAGGAATCAGGCTTTCTGACTTCAGACTATACTACAAAGCTACAGTAATGAAGACAATATGGTACTGGCACCAAAACAGAAATATAGATCAGTAGTACAGGATAAAAAGCCCAGAAATAAACCCACGCATCTATGGTCACCTAATTTACGACAAAGGAGGCACGAACATACAATGGAGAAAAGACAGCCTCTTCAATAAGAGGTGCTGGGAAAACTGGACAGCTACATGTAAAAGAATGAAATTAGAACACTACCTATCACCATACACAAAAATAATCTCAAAATGGATTAAAGACCTAACTGTAAGACCAGACTATAAAACTCTTAGAGGAAAACATAAGACATAACATAACATAACATAATTTTTGACATAAACCACAGCAAGGTCTTTTTGGACCCACCTCCTATAGTAATGAAAATAAAAACAAAAATAAACCAATGGGACCTAATTAAACTTAAAAGCTTTTGCACAGCCAGGAAACCATAAACAGGACGAAAAGAAAACCCTCAGAATGGGAGAAAATATTTGCAAATGAAACAAAGGACAATGGATTAATCTCCAAAATATACAAACAACCCATGGAGCTCAATATCAAAACAACAAACAACCCAATTAAAAAGTGGGTGGAAGACCTAAATAGACATTTTACCAAAGAAGACATAGAGATGGCCAAGAAGCACATGAAAAGCTGCTCAACATCACTAATTATTAGAGAAATGCAGATCAAAACTACAATGAGGTATCACCTCACATTGGTCAGAATGGCCATCATTCAAAAATCTACAAACAATAAATGCTGGAGATGGTGTGGAGAAAAGGGAACCCTCTTGCACTGTTAGTGGGAATGTAAATTGATACAGCCACTATGGAGAACAGTATGGAGGTTCCTGAAAAAACTAAAAATAGAACTACCATACGACCCAGCAATCCCACTACTGGGCATACACCCTGAGAAAACCATAATTCAAAAAGATACACGCACCCCAATGTTCACTGCAGCACTATTTACTATAGCCAGGACATGGAAGCAACCTAAATGTCCATCAACAGATGAATGGATAAAGAAGATGTGGCACATGTATACAATGGAATATTACTCAGCCATAAAAAGGAAAGAAATTGAGTTATTTGTAGTGAGGTAGATGGATTTAGATTCTGTCATACAGAGTGAAGAAAGTAGGAAAGAGAAAAACAAATACTGTATGCTAACACATATATATGGAATAAAAAAAAAAAAAAGGTAATGATAAACCTAGTGGCAGGACAGGAATAAAGCCGCAGATGTAGAGACTGGACTTGAGGAAACGGGGGAAAGGGGAGGGGGAAGCTGGGGAGAAGTGAGGGTAGCATAGACATATATACACTACCAACTACCAAATGTAAAATAGATAGCTAGTGGGAAGCAGCTGCATAGCACAGGGAGATCAGCTCGGTGCTTTGTGTCCACCTAGAGGGGCGGGATAGAGAGGGTGGGAGGGAGGCTCAAGAGGGAGGGGATATGGGGATATATGTATGCATATGGCTGATACACTTTGTTGTACGACAGAAACTAACACAGTATTGTGAAGCAATTATACTCCAATAAAGAGGTTTAAAAATAAAAAAGAATGGAGTACAAAAATTTTGTAAAGTAAAACAAGTTAGGAACCAGTTGTTATTCTTAGTATTCCATGACAACAACAACAAAAAATATTTTTTTAAAAATTTGGATGGATGGATATCAAGCTCCAAAGTAATATTGTGTGTGTAACTTAGTTAAATATAAATGCTTTAAAAACTTGCAGTTTTTTACTGTAAAAAAAAAAATAAGTGAATAAACACCAAAATAACAAATACACCCATTGGATAGAACGTCTCAAAAGGTACAAGTGGGAGTCAAAATTTAATGAAGTGATGAAAATGACTTCATAAGAGGGGGTATCAAAGAGTAAGAGGGATGCTCTTTCTTTTTTAAGAAATAATCTCTGATTCTGAATTTACAAATAAGATGGTTAAAATTAAGCCATAATTCATAACAATTAAGAATTAAACCATACCAGGAATACACATCATCTTTAAATCAAATTATCAGCATTTGTAGGGGCAAATGAAAACTTAAATTGCAATGGGAAAAAGAGATTCTTCTTAAGATACTGATGATTATTATAGTCTGCAATCTTCTCTAAAATACTACATTTTTTTCTTAAGCTAAGGCAATAAAAATTTCTTCAAAACTGCTTTTAAAATTAAAATACACTGTCAAGTTCTAATATAAGACCTGGCTGGCTTTGGAGTCCAAGGGGCATCACAATCATTGACTTTCTTCTTTGAGCCAAGGGCACAGTGCCAGAAACAATTCATAAAGGAGAAATTTTTGAAGAGAAGGCAAAGATGGCGCAACACATAAAAGAACGTGGAAATGTGATGGCTAATTTTATGTGTCAACGTGACTTGGCCAGACAGCTGTTTAAACGTGATTTCTGAGTATATCCATGAGGGTATTAGCATTTGAATCGGTAACTGAGTAAAGCAGAGTGCCCTGTCCAATGTGGGTGGACATCGTCCAGTCTGTCGAGGACCTGAATAGAACAGAAAGCGGAAGGAAGGAAATCCTTTCTCTCCTCCTGACCGCTGGAGCTGGGACCTCAATCTTCTCCTGCCCTTGGACCAGAAAGTATACCATTGGCTCTCCTGGTTCTCAGACCTCAGACTCACGCTGGAAATACCCACCACTGGTTTTCTGGGGTCTCCAGCTTGCAGACAGAAGACTGTGGGACTTGTCAGCTTCCATAATGGCAAATGCCAGTTCATTATAATAAATCAGTATCTCCTTCTCACCTCTCTCTCTCTCTCTCTCTTTTCACACACACACACACACACACACACACATATATATCCTATTGCTTCTCTGGAGGACCCTGACTAATATATATATATAGTTTATAAAAAATTAATAACGACTATAATTAATGGTAACCATTAATATGGGACTTTTAGCTTCAAGGTCAGTTCACAAAATCATTATATCTAAAGGATAATTTGATTCCCAAAGCAAAATCTTCTTTCTGTGAAATAATTTTCAACATACCCTCCAACGTCTAATATATCTGCTGAGAACGATCTTTGGGGCAGATTGTACCTCTGGTAATTCAAATGTGTCTCTCTCTGGTTGTGGCTTCAAATTGTGCCTGCTTAGCAGTTCCTAATGGTTTCTCCAAATCACTAGCAAGAGTTAGAAAAAGACAACAATCCCCATGGATCGTGGGACTGACAGGACTTTCAGATTAAGATGGTTGAGTAAAGGCCCCTTTTCTTTAAAAATCACCCCAGAACAACATAAGGTGGCCACCGTGCTGGTTTGTCCAGGACGGAGAGGTCTCCTGAGGCACTGAACTCTTAGCTGCTGAATCTGGGGCAGTGAGGGCGAAGCAGAACGACTGATTACCCCAGAAGAAGAACAAGAAAATCTCTATGTCCACTGAAATCAAGAAAGAGCTGTCACCATTGTAAAGCAATTATACTCCAATAAAGATGTTTTAAAAAAAGAGAGGGAAGCAACAACCGTCAGCCCTACTTCCTCCGTGTGACGGGAGAAAGGAGGGGGGACGGGGATGGAGTCACAGGAGGTCGCTCAGACCCAGGTGACTGCCGTGACGTCATCGGAGAAGCAGGCTTCCCAGCAGAACCCCTGAAGGCCCCCGGGGAGCGTTTCTGTCCGCTCTGGACCCGTCGCCAGGGCAGCCCGCACGAGGTGGTGATGTGCATTAGCCAGGACCGCCCAGCTTCTCCGTCTTCACACACGGAGGTGTGCCCGGACCTGAGGACCAGGAGTCGCTTCTGAGTTGCTTCAAGACCTGAGACCCCCGCGAGGGCATGGGGCAGGGGCGGGGGAGTGGAGCGCGGAAAATTAGTGAAGAATGGATAAATAAGCCCAGGCCTCTTGAAAAAAATAACTTCTCTCCCTCCGTATCCCATCCAGTGGAAGTGAGTAAAGTAGACTGTCTGTGGTCATCGGTTAATACTTTTTGTTCGACGCTCTTTCATCCCGCACGGGAAATGGGTGCTGGGTTAGGAGGCCCGGAGTGTTTGGGGACCCGGTACCATCCGCTGCTTCAGTGGCTCCGAAGTAGGGGCACAGGGACTTGACTGCCCGCCCTACACGTGGCAGGAAGCCCAGGGTCTCTCCAGTCTCAGCTAATGGTCTCTACTCCCTGAACTGTCCCCAGATCCGGGGGCTTACGCAGACCAGAAGGAGGTCTGTCCAGTATCCTTCTCTCACTCTTCCTCAAGACAAGAGCCTTCTGGGCTTTCAAGTGGCTGCTTCCCCGCCTTGTTGCTGTCACATACTGCATCAAGCCCCAAAAACCCAAAAGATGCTCCTCTCTCTCACCACGGAGCTGACTGTCTGGGGAGACACGTTCATTCTCCCTGAGGTAAGAAGGGAAAACCTTCCATACCTAAGAGACAGTCTTTAGGGAGTCACTAGTCCCGAGGGACTTCCCAGCTCAAAGCTGAGAAGAGCAACCCATGCCCCAGCAGTGAAAAACCAAACCCATGTTCGATCTTTATCAGGTGATAAGTTACTTTTATCTTTGCCTGGACTGCCTGCTACAGACATTTTTCCCAGTGAATTTAACCGAAGACTTTATTTTTGGGCAAAACTGTGAATGTGAACAAGTTGTCCTGGCAATAGGCTTTTATCTTCCTAGGAATAGGTCAACAAAAGCATTTTGTGAGCGTGCATGTGTGTGCGGGGCACCGAAGGAGGTGCTGTGCGATGAGAAGGAGACGACGATGACTAACAGCAGCTAGAAAATATTTATGAAGAGGAATCTAGAGTCCTCGCGTACTCTCCCCTGCACTTTCTTTAGCCTCTTGAAACAGTGGTAAAGGCGGTTATGAAGAGGAAGCTATTAGTAACCAGGATATTTGAGAGAAGAACACGATGGAACGTGGCTTCTCAGAGGAACTGATTACTAACAAGCTTTAAGTTCAGTGCATTTCCGACAAGATTCCTAACAGCAAAGCTTCCGTTCCACTTTATATATAAGACATCTTGTGACGACTTCGCTCACCTCAGCAACCATACTTCACAAGAACCAGACAAACTTTGGACTCAAAATATATCCCCCCTCTCAGAAGGGAGTCTTGAAAAGCTTGAATCATTTCCTATTAGTTCATTTCTGTCTCACTAAGTATTTCTCACTTACTCAGTTCTCTGAATTCTCAAGAAGCATTTTTATTTTTCCTCCCTCCTTTGGCTTTTCTTCCCGTGTCAGTAAGAAATCCCACTCCCACACTTGTTCCTTTCTTTTCTGCAGGAGTAGAGAGCTCTAAAATTACTGCGTTGTCGCCGGTGGTGAGGTCTCTTCGACTTCTAATGAAACGCTGTTCACAGAACTTAAGCCAGTGTCACAAAACGTATAGTTTACAGACTCTTCCCTCATTTGTAAAGTTAACTTTTTACCTTTCAAAACTCTGTTCCAAGTTGAGCGTAGCTACCAAGAGTCAAATAATGTGTGGAGAGTGAAGGGAGAGCTCTGAGGTCTGGCCCAGAAAAGTAGAGGATCTCCCAGAAATTCAGGATGGGAGGGCTTAAACGGCCCCCAGATATAACCACATCCCTGAAAATTAGATCTTTCGGCCTATTTCTAACCACCTCTAACAGTGGAAAACACCATTGCCAAAGACTGCCTTTTTCCTTAGATTTGTGGGTTTCCTGGAGTAACTCAGTGCCTTTAAGTATACACACATCAAATAAACACTACCCCCTCCTCATCATCTATAACGTTCCTTGTAGTGAGCCAGTATTTTTATCCCTAAAACTTGGACCCGTGGGTTCCCGCTTTTGCTTCTTACATCACCCGGAAGAAATGGAATCCCTCTCCTGTGTGCAGTGTCCTCAAGGGCTACCCATCGTGGGCCTTCCCTCAAAGTCTTCATCCTGCTCTCCTACAACATGGGCTCTGATTTCTAGACGACTCGCTATTCCAAACACCTCCCACTGGACACCCGTCAGGAGGCTCTTGACCTCTCCTTGAACAGATGATTCTTGGTGAGGTCTAATCAACACAAAATCCAGCAAGACCACTTAGACACTTTCTATAAACCCAGCCTAAACCCCCAGAGCTTTCTTAGCAAACACATCTGCTCATTGTTCATTGAGCTCACAGTTGGCTAAGCCAAGTACCCTCTAACCTAGAAACGTGCTACTTGACTTCTGAACCCGAGCACATAACTTTGCATTTAGACCTCTTACATGTCTTTACGTTCTATTTAAACGTTCTAGCCTTTAAAGTTATTTTTGATTCCTGCTTCTTTAGCCAATGCATTATTTATTCTTCCTAATTTTTTAAATTTCTGAATTTGATTAATATGCCGTCAAAAATATGCGTTTTTCGAAATCCATTTATTTAAACTGTTCCACAGAACAGGATGAAACAGTCTTTTGTCATGTCTCTACAGAAGTAAACCTGGATTGAGATCAATCCAGTAAACTTTCCATTCTCTTTTGGGCATAGCCACTCTGGCCTCACTATTCCAGCCTGAGCTCCTGAAAAAACCACCCCTCTCCACTGTTTCCTTGAAACATGGGAAGAAATAGGAAATGTTATCAGTGCTACCGAGTTTTTATAGACACATCATCTCTTCTCCCAGGCCCTCAAAGCCATACAGACCTACACCCTGCAGGACACAGCCAGGATGGTTATTAATTACGAGTAGCAGGATGCATACATATGGGGGTTCTTTTTGTTCCAGCGTCCTTTGCATCCTGTATATATATCATCCCAGCTGCCCTATACTCTGTACAGAAACAAAAACAGATGCTACATGTGTTTGACCCTAAACCAAACTCTGTGTGGTCCAAAGGGACAAACTTAGAATCAGTGAGTCCAAGTTTCAGGGGGAAAGATACTGGCTCACTATGGGGAATGATTATAGATCAGTTTCCTGGCTGAGGGGAGTGGTTATTTGACATATTCATATTAAAAGGCACTGAGTTACTGCAGGGAAAGAGACATGTTTAAGCATCATCGCATTTCCTGTCTGCACTGTATCACTCCCAGCATCTACACCGTGTCCACGAAAACAAGCAAGGGTCTTCATCCCAACTACCACCCTTCAAGCTGAGTGTGCAACCTGAATCCTTCAACACCAGGAATGCCCTCATACTCCAGACCTTTCTTTACTCCACACATCTCCAAGCTGAGAGGATACAGCCCATGTCAAACGTTCTCCTAAAAGCTGAGCCTAGTACTAAGTCGACCTTATATATGCACTTGAGTTAAGGGGTGAATGTCGACAGTAATGAAAACATCAGCGTGCCAATTAATATCTGCATTTTAACAAAAGGTGTCAATGCCTTAAACCATATTGTATATGTTGTGGGTCCTTGATAACCCTGTCAAGAAAGCAGCCGTGTTCCTCCACTGACATGCACACCAGCCCCTAAATCATTACCATCCCCATGAGGCTGGAAATGCTGACCCATGTGTGTGCACTACTCGCAAGTACGATTGATTACTATCTTTATTTCTATTTCACGTATTAATGATAAGCCCCATTAACCTCCCCTAGTTAGAATTAAATAGATGATTTTATTTTAAAAGGGGTGGGAAATTGGGAGATTGGGATTGACACATGCACACTACTATATATAAAATAGTTAACTAATAAGGACCTACTGTAGAGCACAGGGAATTCTACTCAATACTCTGTAATGGTCTACATGGGAAAGGAATCTGAAAAAGAGTGAATATATGTATATGTATAACTGATTCACTGTGCTGTACGACAGAAGCTAACACAACATTGTCAATCAACTATACTCCAGTAAAAATTGGTTTAAAAAAATAAAATAAGTTAGAAAATTAAAAAAATAAAAAATAAAGCCTGCCTGGTTAGTAAAGAGCTTTTACTCCAAAGTTCGGTTTTCTATATATTTAAAACATCTTCACTGAGAATAAAAATCTCAGAAAGATTTCAGAAGCAATGCCCCAAAACCCTGTATCCACAAAAACAATAGTAACAATACCAATGTCACCAAGGCATTGCAACAACCAGACCAGAATGTCAGCTCTCGTTATAAAAGATCTCAAACACCCCCCACCAAAGCTGTAGCCCATCTTCACATTCAAATGTAATCAAGTTTTTAAAACTGTCACAACAACATCTGTTCCCAAAGAACAATTTACCGGATCTTGAGTGTTTTAGGATACTTTTCACCCATTTGAATTGGAATTAAGCTAGTTCCTACGTACGTAAACACAAATGCACATTTTTGGATTGCTTACAAGAGATTTCAGTCAAAAGTTCATTAATCTTTAAAAATTTTCTGGTGATCCCAGCAAGTTGAATAATAAAAGGGCTTGTTTTCAAGGGTTTATTAAAGAAAAATTATCATTGAACGTGGATGGCATCACAGTGTCGTAAGGATTTAGAAGGGATTTTGAAAGTCATCTTGCACTATTAACCCCATAGGTTTAAGCCAAAGCTAAACTCAGAGAGATGAAAAGTCTTCCTTTCTGTGGAGACTGACAGGAAAGATTTCATAAGCAAGAGCTTCCATGGTGTGACATAATCTCTGTTATTTAATAAAGGCCCTAGTCACTGAACTGGATCATAGCAACCTTTCCTTTCTGCCGCCCCTTGTGCTGGCTGTCCTAGTGCCAGGGGCACGCGGGGAAGCGGCTCCCTCCTCCCTCCAGGGTGCACTGGAGACTCCCCTTGGCCGAGCGTGGATTCAGCAGGGATCCCAGGGAAAGACAGAGAAGGGATTGGTACAGCTTTTGTCTCCCAGAAGATTGTTTGCAGGGGCTCTGTAGTCTCTGATGAACCCCTGAGTGTGTCTTGGGGTGCTGACCTCTGCTCCCGCAGCCCCTCCGTATCAGTTATGATCTCCATCTTGTGGGAGGATGGCAGATCATAGCACGGATCATAGAATCAGACCCTGTGGGTTCAAATTATTAACTGGTTCCAATACCGGTTAACTCAGCAAGTCATATAAACTCTGTAAGTTTCTGTGTCCTCATCCAGAAACCGAGGATGATACGCAGGTTGATGTGAGGCGTGAATCACAAGATGGATAAAGACTTAACCCCTGAGTCACAGACTAGGGGTTTAAGCTGGACCCTCGGACTCTAAATCCCAGGTTTTCCCCTTTACCACGCAATCTCCGTTACGTGTAACCTTGAGCAGCATCAGGGCAGGACAGAAGGTAAAATAAATGAGCGTCACCGAGGAACCCTTAAACGAGTAGGTGAAATGCACCACTTATCAAGAACCAGCTTGGTCTAGTTCAGTGATTCTAGCGTAATGCGGGCAAAGCATCACCTCACCCATCACATAGGAGGGGAGACTAAATCTCCAATGGTGTGACTTCTCTTCTGACCCGCACAATCACCTGTGGGTCAGACAGGGCAGGCAACTGTATCCTGGACACAGGTCCAGAGCAGATCCCCGAGCTACTAAATATGAAACTGGGACCCCAAATCAAGTCTCTGGCTTCCAAGCTTGGAGCTTTTACAACTGCCTATTACCCACACTTCTTACCACAAATTATTTGCTTGAAGCCTCACTTTACTTTCGTCGTAGCCACAGTGATCTGCACATAGTGGGCTGACCTTGCTCAGTAAAACGGGTTCGTTGTGTTTCCCAGAGGAAGCGTCACCATATAGAGAATCACCGGGGAAAATCATTTCTCCATTCCAAATGCGGGAAAGCCTGCTGCTTTTCATGCCGCCCGTGAGTTTTCAGCAGGTCCTAACTTGACTCGATTAACATTGGCCTTTCTGTTGATGGCAGTGGATTTGGCTGACAGTTTACCAGATATGCAGTGCCAGCATCATCTGAGTCAGCATTCCATACCACTGCGATCTTGGCCCCGACTCTGAATTTCTTAAACAGTAATTATTTGGCTATGAGACTTTCAGTATAGTTGGTTGAGTCTAAATCACGCTGATCAATCATTTTGCTTCTCTGTCTTTAGCTATCTGTGTTTACAGTACTGTGCCACCCTCAGGACTTTTTTTTATTACAAAAGAGTTGCCTATATAAAGATTTTGTAAACCTAGTAGAGGTGAATTTTGGTACAAAATCAGATTATCTTAGAGACATATGTTAAGAACATTCACAAGTGCATTTATGAATATTTGATGCACTTAAAAAACCAGAGTGAGGGTGGGTGGAAGCATCTGTGGTGAGATGAACATATATAGCAACTTTGTTCATTGCTTGTTTGAGAATGTTGATCTGTCAATATATACACGGGGTAATTACTCGACTTCCAAGTGTTCAGTCTGAGGGATCTGCTAAGAGAAGAACTACGGTAAAGCGGAATAAGTTAGTTAGTATCCAATAAGAGAAACTATGAAAATGTATGGAGAAAGATGTTCCCAACTCCGTTTATAGTAACCCTTGTTCAACCATGGAAGAAACCATGGATATAAATTATTTTAGTCAACACTTAAGAAGTAGCAACAAGGGCATAAGGGAGAGATGATGTTTGCATTTCTTATGAAAAAGGCTTCCGAAAAACTTTGATCCTAACCTCTAAATATTCTGTACACTGTTATCAGTTCTGCAAAGAAATGGAAAAAGCCATGAGAGTGCCTTCAAAGCAGAATGAACGAGATATGGAAGCAAATGTTAGAAAGCAATTTGGGGCTTTTTTTGGGGGGAGGAAAAGTGATGTGTGTTTACTTAACATCACCTTTGCTTAACAAAACGCTGATATTGCAACTGGCCTGAGGAATGCGCCTCCCTTGAAAGGCTGCATTTGGGCTACAAGCTACCCAAGGTTTGGTTTTCAAATACAAACATAAACATACACAGCAACGATTCATATTCCCCCAACATTATTACATCAAGTTTCACTTTACGCCTAGATATTTTTAGAAAAAAAACTACTTCTTTTGCCAACACAGTATGGAGCGATTATTTGATTACTTTTAAGCTTTATGTGTTCACCCAAAATGTGTCCCTTGTGCCAAGTATGTAATTTTCTAATAGAATGTGTGGCTACTTTTCAAGATGCTCTATTAAGCCAATTGCTCATGAAAACCCTTATTGGCTCTTTCCCCTTCACAAGGGGGAGGCAGTTAGAAGTTTACCACCACCAGATGGCGTGGGAAATATATGCCCTGGCCGGGTAATGCTACTCTGACATCAAAGGATAGAAGAGTTTCTAGAAAACTCTCTGAAAGTGGAGGAAGTGCTCACTCCACTTGTTTTGTTTCTTTTTTGCTGTTGTTGTTCCTTCCCTTGCTGTTTTTAAATTGGAGGATAGATGATTTACAATGTTGTGTCAGT
This sequence comes from Eschrichtius robustus, assembly GCF_028021215.1. Classification (NCBI taxonomy): domain Eukaryota; kingdom Metazoa; phylum Chordata; class Mammalia; order Artiodactyla; family Eschrichtiidae; genus Eschrichtius; species Eschrichtius robustus. Next base: position 116,869,127 of record NC_090832.1, read on the forward strand.
TTCTGCTGTATAGCAAAGTGAATCAGTTAGACACATACATATATCCGCTCTCTTCTAGATTCTTTTCTGAGTGAAGTGAGTCAGACAGAGAAGAACAAATATTGTGTTATATCGCTTATATGTGGAATCTAAAAAAATGGTACAAATGAACTTCTTTACAAAACAGAAATAGAGTCACAGGTGTAGAGAACAATCTTATTGTAGAAAACCAGGGGGGAAAGGATAAATTGGGAGATTGGAATTGACATATACACACTACTATATATAAAATAGATATTAAGGACCTACTCTATAGCACAGGGAACTCTACTCAATACTCCGTAATGGCCTACATGGGAAAAGAATCTAAAAAAGAGTGGATATACGTATATGTATAATTGATTCACTTTGCTGTACACCTGAAATGAACACAACATTGTAAATCAACTATACTCCAGTAAAAGATTTTCTAAAACATACCTGCACCCCCATAGTCATAGCAGTATATATATATACATATATATATATATATATACACACACAATGAAATTTTATTCAGCCATAAAAAACAGAGAAACCGTTTGTGACATGGATGGACCTTAAAGGCATTATGCTAAGTGAGACAAGTCAGACAGAGAAAGAGAAATACTGTATAATCTCATTTACATATGAAATCTAAAACAAACAAAAACCTCTCTTTGCTATGGGTCTTATACAGGACAGCGTGCACAAGCCACGTTTCCCAGATTACTGCCCCTAAGTGAGGGGTGGTGGCAGCCGTGGCTTTTCAGCAGCACACACCCGTGCCACGCCATCTGTCCCTCACGTGGAGGGTCCCACGGCAGCTCCCAGCCGTGCCCTACTTGCTGTTGAACCTGCTGACCTCCTCTGCCACAGTCAAAAGCTAGGGAGGCTCCCCACTTCCGCTCCCAGCCGCAGGGCTTCTTTCCTCTGCAGCAGTGCTCTTCTGGCTCCCATGGTGGCCACGACGAGAGGCTCTGGGGACGTGACCCTGTGCTCCCCGGCCAGGGCTCTGCTGAGGGTCCTCTGTCTCCACGTGTCACACTGCTGAGCCCTGGCTGCGTGCAGGCAGGCTGTCTTCCTCGGGTCGCTGACAGCTTGTTTGTGTCCCACGGGCTGGACCAGTGCTCTGGGGTAGAGTGTGGGCTTTGTCCTGGGGCTGCTCTGCTCCTCCTGGACGTAGGTTCTCACGCAATGCCTCCCCTCACGCTGTGGGAGTCATACCTCCTCTCTGTTCCCAGGAACTGGGGGGACCCTCCTTCCACTCCACCCTCAAAGTCTGAACTTCTCCCCATCCTCCCCCTGGAGATGATTTTCCATCACTCTATGACTTCTTCCTGCAGCTCAGCAGCGTCATAATCGTAATTGTGTTTTATGTTTCTCTTGTGAATTTCTCTCTTTCACTGGAAACCTAACTTAGAGCCAGAAAGAAAAGTGAAGTTGATTCAGCCCCCAAGGTATATAACATAGAAACAGAGCAGGACCCAATGGTCCTTGCCTCCCATGCCCTCTGCCTGTCTTTTGTCTGTAGAAAAACTTAAGCCGAAGAATAAGTTTAATCAGAGAAGTGAGAACATGCAGAAGAAAAGGAAAACAGTCAAACAGGACAAAATAATAATAGTTTAGTCATTAAGCAAAGTCTGTGACCTTTAGTGCCTCCTCAAGGGCTATAGAGAATATTCTGAGCCATATCCTGGGAGCTATCTTATGGATACTGAAAGCCCCACTGGCTGGAAGAAGTTAACTACATGATGACCAGACTGGAGCCATGACACAAGCTGCCACAATTCCGAGAACTGGCCTCAAAGAAATGGGAACAAACTGACCCTGGAACTAAGGATTAACTGTACTTAAAACAAACAAGATGGCACTGATCCAACCACCGCAGGACCAATTTGAAGATGACTGTCGGAGCTGCCTGTGCTGTTTCTGCATGTGGCCCCCTCCCTCTGCCTGTGCACCCCTGAAACTCCCTTTTGAAAGCTCTTGCCCACTGATTGTCAAGGGGGGCTGCGAGTCGGCCTCTGGACATGAGTCCGCCCTCTCCCTCAGTTGCCGGCCTCCGAAATAAAACACACTTTCTTTTCCACCGACCTTGCCTCTCGGGCACTGGCGTTAGAGCAGCGAGCAGCCGGGCGCGATGTTCCGTAACGCTGCCAGCAGATAAGTGCGGAGGAGTGAGGGCTGGGGATGAGTGGCACAGCGGTGCTTTCTTCAGTGTTGACAGCAAAGGCTCCGGAGCCAAGCTTAGAAGTGCTGTCTCAGATCCGCTTGGGCCCCAGAACTCACGTCTATCTCCCCTATGCTCCCATGTTCAACTGCGTGACTCAAAAATCCCCCAGAAGGTGCATCACAGACATCCCCCCCTATATTATAAGTGCGAAGCAATTACGTCTCTTGATCTTGCTGGAGCCTCCCATTGGCAGCCTGTGAGTGACTCAGTGTTGCTCAGTAATCTGAATTTTAATGCTGTAGACAAGAGAAAGTTTTGTCAAGGTTAGTGAGTCTTCATCAGCCCTACTGCAGTGTACCCTGCTGACTTCGCTTATCGGCATGATCGGAGTTTGGGGTCCCTAGAGACTATATGTCCCATGAAAATCACAATCGCCCTTTTCACCGCAGAATCGCTGGTATGTTAGCTTAGCACCTGGCACCTAAGAGGCACTCAGTAAGTACTGAATGAATAAATGAAAGAATGCTTTTATGTGAAAAACACGTATGTGTGGGTGAAGAAAGACGTACAATAAAAGTACAATAAAAGTAAAAGTACAATAAAATATTAAACATACTGCAATAATGATCTCTGCTGAGAACTGACTACACAGTAATGTGCACACCAGACACCTCAGTTTATCGTGTTTCCCCCAACACCGATCCGCTCCTGAGTCACACTTCCCTGAATATCATCATGTTCCCCTATCCTGACTCACTTAGGGTCTCTCATTTGTGCTCCCTCAGTACCTTGTTCTTAAGGCTTCTGGTTCACAGCATGTAATCTATTCACCCACTCACTTACCTGAGTCCCTCACTGGTCTATATCCTTCTAGAGGGCAGGGTGTCCTACCTGTGTCGTACTCATCACTCTATTTGTAGCCCCCAGAAGACTGCCTCACTGCCTAGTACCTTGCAGGCTCTCAATTATATTTGTTGACTGACTAAATGAACACTTGATTGACTCAAGTCTTTCAGGGTTTTAGCCCCCATTGAATTTTCTTGACCTTTATACCTTACACTGAGAGAGATTAGTCAAAATCACATGTAAACAAAAATGTGTGAGGAAAAAGTTCTATCTTTCCAGTAGTTTTAAACTCTTTAAATCACCCCTAAAGCAGTGGGTGGTGGAGTCGAGCACGTGTGTTTGTGTGTGAAAAGGGAGGAGAGCAGGACAGAGAGCTGGCCTGAGCACAGGGCCTGAACTTTGCTCCTGGACTGCAGGTTGTCTCTCAGGGGTGACAGCTCAGCTTCTGCCCCGTGAGATGTCACGTCCTGTCAAGTAGGAGGTAGACCAGAGTGTCCCCCGCTTTAATGACAGCCCACACTCTCCCTCGGGAAGCGTGTCCCCAGGACGAGCCCTGGGTAGGACGGCTCTCCAGCTCTTCAAGTGTGTTCACAGGGTTTAGCTGTGTATGTTCTGAAAGCAAAATTCTTACTCCCCGTAAAACTTACAAAGCAGCACTTCGATAGGATTTTTTTTTTTTAACTCTAACAGATTTTGTTTTCTACTACTTTATCACCTTTGTATTTTGCCTATTTGCTTGGAATCCCAGATGTCCCTTTGAGTTTAAAGACCATCCTTGGGAAAAAAGCTGATATCTCCATATGCCTAATGCCCTAAAAACCCTGCTGCTTGCAACTCAGCCAAACCATAGTCTGAAGCTTTTCCCAGAAGAGCTGCTAGGGCAGACTCAAAGAGAGCTCCGGAGAGCTGTCAAAATAGTGCAGTCATCTCATCTTGAGGTTCACTGACGTGGTAAGCAAAAAAAAAAAAAAAACCCAGAAAAACCTGGACATGAAATTGCAAGGATGCCCCGTCACACCGTGTTATAGAACAAGAAAGAGGATGGATAGGCAAGAAGATGGAAGAAAGCAGGAGTTGGCAATTTTCTAAGTGAAGCAGCAGGTAGTTAAAGCTGAGGCTATGGAAATGGAGAGATCTCTGGAGGAGGGATTCACTGTTTTCACTAACCACTAACATAGCTCAGGGTTTCACAACCCATCTCCAGCACCAGCTTATGAACCTGGAGATCCACATGGCTCCATGTCAGAGCAATGTTTTGATCAAAGAAAGTTCAAAACAGCCAGCAAATATTTATTTAATTTTAATTTTTGCTCAAAGTCTTTACTCGCATTTTTCTAAGACAATGAAAAGGATCCAGATATATAGGGTTAAAGTAGCATGCAGATCTTCCTCAGCTTGTGATGGGGTTATATCCTGATAAACTCATTGTAAGCTGAAAATATCATAAATTGAAATGCATGCAATACACCTAACCTACTGAAGATCATAGCTTAGCCTAGACTAGCTTAAATGTGCTCGGAACACCTACGTTAGCCTACAGCTGGGCAAAGCTCATCTAACACAAAGCCCATTTTATAATGAAGTGGTGAGTATCTCATGTAATTTATTGAAGACCATACTGAAAGTGAAAAACAGAATGGTTGTCTGGGTCTAGAATGGCTCTAAGTGTCTCAGTCATTTCCCCTGTGATCACGTGGCCGATGGGAATCTGCCCGGCATCACGAGAGAGTATGCACCACAAGCGCTGGCCCAGGAAAAGATCAAAATTCAAAACTCAAAGTATGGTTTCCACTGAATGTGTATCGCTGTTGCACCATCATGAAGTCGAAAAATCATAAGTCAAACCGTGGTTAAGTCAAGGACCGTCCGTATTTAGACCCCACGTGTCCCCTGTGCTCTCCCGCATACCCTGCCGCACTGCTCCAGCATCCCTCTATAAATCCCCCCCAAATCCCTTTCCCTTTCCCTCTTTTCCCAGCCCCAGCCCACCTCTTGATCTTTGTAACCCTCTACTTTTCTTCTTATCTCTCTATCTTCCCCTCCCTGTTAACTTTGTTTTTTGTCACGTGATTCCAAAAAGCTGCTTGGGCATCTTCAGATCATTTCTCAGGGACTGAAGGAAGGAGAGTCACTGGTGGGCAAAGCCAAAACTTCCCTCTGCAGGGAGATTGAAAAAGCAAGACTGGATTCAGAATTTTTGTCCTATCAAGACAACCCATCTCCCTGCCTTCAGTTTCTTCAGGGTTACATGGTGCAGAACCAGGAAGGGTGGTCAGGGAGAGGCACAAGCTGAGGATTCCTCAGATGGCAGAGTAACCGAGCGTATGATGCTCACAGATGATGTAAGCATGGCCCCTGGTTCTCCAGTTCCCACCTGGGAGAGTAGACTAGAAGGATCCAGAGTGCTTGGCTCTTGGTCCTGGAACTATTGGAACCCATCACACTTCCTTTGTCTTTGCAAGTGTGAGCTTACATACTTTCTTTAGTAACCATCGCATTTCTTTCACAGTGGGTGATGGGTAGACTTTCCTGGTTTGCTTTCCAACATCATTATGTAAAGTACTCATAGATACTCTGAATCCAGCCTTGGATTTTCACTGCCTGGGTTGTTGGTAAGAGTGAGACTAGTCTGCGATGTTGGTACCTTTCTCCCTATTTTTGCCTTGACTTGAATCTGCTTAGTGGTACGATCATCTATACCTTTGTATGTTGATTGTGTGTTGTGTATACGTGTGTGTGCATGTCTTAATCAGAATAAAAGACTTGTAAATGTTTGCCTCAAGAGTTTTTGGTGATCACAGAACACTTCTGAGTTGAACCTCTCTCTTCGGAGACCAACAAATTTGAACTTCAAAGCTGTAACTAGGCTTGCACCGCTCTCCAGCATGGGAGATTTGAAATCCTTGGACCCCTCTTTATCATTTCCAATGTCAAGTAAAAGTCTACACAGATACTTTAGACACATTCTCTCTACTCCTGAAGACGTTATTAAGTTTTCCAAAGGTTGCAGACAGTTTTCTTTATGACCACCATAGTTTTTCACTGCAATCCTGGCATGTTTGTCAATAGGACACCAATTGTTTTGGTGATTCCTATATTTTCAAAAACAGCTTCTCTTCTATAAGGAAAACTTCTTCCCTCTGTGATGGAGTCTAAAATTTATGCTGTTCCCAACTTGTCAACTTCAGGCCTACACATCAGGTTGGGTTTGATGTGATGATCACTTTAGATTTTTCACCCTACCATGTTCACACAAGGTCTCTCTTATTAATTAACCCCAAATCTCAATCCGGGATTCTATGTATGGCTTATTTGTAATAAACTTACTCTACATCAAATTTTAAATATTCATTAGCTTTGTGAAGGCAATTGCTATGAAATGATATGTTTCTACAATTTGGGGGTAACACATACTCAATTGTGGAAAACAAGAAACCAAAAAAAATCACATTAGAAAAAAAAACAAGTCATCCTTAATAACACTAAGAACTTAAATAATGCTTATTATGCACCAGGGGTGTATTTATCAACTTACTTAGCCCTCACAAATATCCTAGGAAATAGATGTAGGCATTTGTATGGTCCTAAAAGAAAAACAGAAAAACAAAACAACTTATGTTTTGAAGAATCACACACTAAACATAACAGAATTTATTGGAAAAACAGTGTTAGGACAGTCAAAATTCATGTACCATAGCACTATGTACCGTAACACATAAGAGAAACATTAATTGGTACGCTCAGCGATGACTCTGACAGCTGGAAGGGCAGTTCGGAGCGGCTGGAGGCTCTCTCTGGGGTGGGAAATGCTGATGTGTGGTCACTGGCCATGCAGGTGAGCCTGTGGCATTTAGAGTAGGCACAGGGGAAAGTGTAACCCACCAAGAGCCAAAGCCCATGCAAGACTGGAGCTCTACTGATGACGTCAGCCTGGCGTTTTCTTTGTGAGTAGTTTTTTGATTACTAATTCAATCTCTCTACTTTTTGTAGATTTATTCAATTTTTCTATTTCATTTGAGTTAGAGATAGTGTCTTTTTGAATTTGTCTACTCCACCGAGGATATCTAATTTTCTGCCATACAATTGTTCATAGACTTGTATTCTCTTATCATCCCTTTTATTTCTGGAAGATTAGTAGTAAATTCTCTAGTTCATTCCTGATTTTAGTAATTTGATCTCTTTTTTCTTTGTCATCCTAGCTAAAGATGTGTTAATTTTTATGATCTTTTAAAAAACACAAGTTTTGGTTTTATTGATTTTGTCTATCCTCGATTTCATTTATTTCCACTCTAGTCTTTATTATTTTCTTCTTTGGGTTTGTTTGGGTTTAATATGCTTTTCATTTTCTAGTTTCTTTCAGGAGAAAATTGTTATTGATTTGAGTTCTTTGTTCCTTTTAATATAGAGATTTATAGCTATAAATTTACCTCTGCACACTGCTTTTTCTGCATCTCATATAAGTTTTGGAGCCAATCCAGAAAAAGTGTTCTTGTTGTCCAGTACCTCTACTTGGGCAGCCAAGAGACTAGCAACTGGTATTTATCTTTGCCTTTAAAGGCTCGGGAGTTAGCAGCTTTATAGATGAGGGCAGTCCTGACCATAAACCTGACTGCATTTTCACAGGACAGTAGAGTTAGGCTATCCTGTCCTGCCTTACATCCTGGTGCTTGCTTCTCTTCCTTACTAATAAATGCCCTTATGACACTTTTTTTCCAGAATAGGGCACTTTCGTCTGTATTAAAAACCTGTCAGGCAGATGTCCCTTCTCCTCAATGACTTTCTTATGTGTCTGGGAGCTCGTCTGCTGCCTCTTGGTCAGCAGAAGAGGCTTCTCATGTTCTCTTGACATTTTTTAAACCAAACCTCTTTCTAAGATCATCAGACCATCCTCTGCTGACATTAAATCTCTGCTTTTTCTCAAATCATATTAGAGTCTACAGGTATGTCTTTCTTATAGCAATTCTGCACTCACAGAAAAGCTGCATTTTCAATGAGAGATAGAAAGGTATTTGAAAACAAGTGCAAGTTTTCACACCTGCCAGCATAGCACAGTGACAGCTTCACAAATTTCCTTTTCTTTTTTTACACTGGTCCCTACGCTGAATTCATTTATTTTGAAATGGTGGCAACTGCAGCTGCAGACCTCAATCTACAGTCCATGTCAAGCAGCTCAACTTTTTCTTGTAATGTCGTGACTTTGCTTCTTGGGAGCAAGTCCAGCATCACTAGCAGCATCTCATATGGTCCCACGGTGTTATCCAAGGTTCACGGTATTGCACTAAACACGATGAAAAATATGTAAGAACCATGAGAGATCACTTTTTACAGCAATACGCAGTTTACCGGAGACAGGAGCTGCTCAAGTTGAGATGACAAGCGTCACGTGGTGTTTTAAGCAGAAACTCGAAACACCTGAGCTCAGCACAACAGCAACGGGAGAGGCCAGGAAATTATGACAGCAGCACAGTATGTACCACAGTTCACTTCATGCAGTTATGATTTAATACTGCGTCTTTACATTTGCTACATTTCTCTAGACTGAACGGTGCCATGGTGCCATGTTCAGTCTGTGTTCGTGTGCCTACATTTTTATAAATTTTAACTTTTTATATAGATCTGTCTGTATTTTATGGTAGTAAATAATAAAATAGACTAGTACCTACATATATTTTACACATCCATGACATACCTAACATTTTCTTAATTTGTTTGATATTTCTAGGTGGCACAGTTTGTCTACAAGTTTTTACAAATTGTCAGAAATCTCCAAAATTTTTCCCAATATATTTATTGAAAGAAATCTGCATATTAAGTGGACTGGTGTGGTTCAAATCTGGGTTGTTCAAGGATCATTTTAAATTCAATATACAGGCAAATTGTTGCATACAGTAACATTTATAGGTGTGCACACAGTGGTTAGTATATAAACATATTTCCTTGTGTTGCCAAGCGGAACGGGCCTAGAGACAACATCACCCTGATACCCCCTTGGTGGGTTACATTTTCCCCTGTGCCTACTCTAAATGCCACAGGCTCACCTGCATGGCCAGTGCCCACACATCAGCGTTTCCCACCCCGGAGAGAGCCCCCAGCCACTCCGAGCTGCCTTTGCAGCTGTCAGAGTCATGGCTCAGGGTACCAATTAATGTTTCTCTTATGTGTTATGGTACATAGTGCTATGGTACATGAATTTTGACTGTCCTAACACTGTTTTTCCCATAAATTCTGTTATGTAAAGTAAAAAAAAAAAATGGTAAAGCAGAAATCCAGTGCAGTAAACTGTCACGGAAGCCATGGATGCTCTGAGCATCTTTCAATCCTCAGTGACCTAGGAGTGAGCCCCACACATGGTGCTGGTGGCGAGGGGGGTGAACTCACGAGGCAACGCATAGCGTGTGTGTAAGAGGGACATTTGGGTTAGACAGCCTGTTACAGAGCCAGAATCCCTAAAGGGCGACACCCAGGCTTACAGGGTGAGCTACGTAAATAAACTTGCCTCCCACAGATCTGGCTCTTGGTAGAGAGGGGAAAAACTCCTTATGTGGGTTTGAAGACAAAATTCTCACTACTTAGTTCTTTAAAAAAAAAAAAGAATTTAGTTTGAAGTGATCCTGAATTGGAGGATCCTTTTCATGTTTAACAAAAACAAACAAACCAAAAACTGAAAGTAAAAGAAAAGTAAACTGAAACTTTCCAGGAAAGAAAAACATTAAATGCAGACCTCAATGGATAAAAAAGTACCAACAAATATGAACCCATGTTAAGAAAAAAATGTACAAATAGATAAACAACAAAAACCAACTTAGGAGAAAAAAGAAATAATGGAACTATAAAATCAAGAATCAGAATGATTAGACACAAAAGATAAAATGAGTTTGTTTAGTATGTTTAGGGAAATTACATTTTCCAATAAAAGGATCCAGGATTCCATGGAGAAAGTGCTGATTCTAGGACTAGGGGAGGGAATATACATATGATCCTGAAGTATCTTATAATGTCAGAATGTTAGGAAATCCTCAAAAAAAAAAAAAAATAGGGGGACTTCCCTTGTGGTCCAGTCGTTAAGACTACATGCTTCCACTGCAGGGGGTGTGGGTTCGATCCGTGGTTGAGGAACTAAGATCCGGCATGCCATGCAGCATGACCAAAAAAAAAAAAAAAATCCACCATGAAGATGGTGTCATGAGTTAAGTAGTGTTCCTCTAAAATTCATGCTCACACAAGACCTAAGAATGTAACCTAATTTGTAATCCAAAAATACTTGAGAAGGTCATACTGGAATAGTTCGGGCCCTAAGTACAACGACTGGTGTCCTTACAAGAACAAAAGGTACAAAGAGACACAGAGAAGAAAAAGTTATATAAAGACAGAGACAAAATCGGGAGTGATGAGTCAACAAGCCAAGGAATGCCAAGGATTGCCAGCAACCATCAGTAGCAACCATCAGAAGAAACGAGGAGGATTCTTCCCTGCAGCCTTCAGAGAGAGCATGACCATGCCAACGCCTTAATTTCAAACCTCTTGCTTCCAGACTGTGAGAGAATACAGTCTGTAGTTTCAAGCTCGCAAGTTTTTAGAACTTTCTTACAGCAGCTCTAGGAAACTAACACAAAAACGATGTCAAAGAGGCACAGAGAACTGAAAGAAACCCAATGGCCTAAGCTAGAATATCTACACAACAAAACAAATGAAGCAGTATTGGATTATAACGCAAAGTATAAAATATTCATAAGTCCATGCTAACATAAATAAGTGACTTAATAAATAAATATATGGGGAAAAGAGGCAAATCTTCCATGCAGAAGAATGTCAAACACTTTACCAGGAGCTGGTGCATGGTTCTCAATCCTTAATTAAATGTGGGCTATGCATAATGGTTTTATTTCAAAGAGTACAATGTGAGGGGGTATAACTTTACAGTGGAAAATCTGATAAATGCTGCTTCAGCCAAGTAATCAAGCTCAACATTAACAATCATAAGTCATGTTTATAGCATGTACCCTTGATATGGTGTGAAGAAAATGATGTTTTAATTCTGTGGTCTTCCTCTCAAGAACACATAAATCCAGTCAAATCATGAGGAAAACATCAGACACATCACAGTTGAGAGACATTCCACAAAATACCTGATCAGCGCTGCTCAAAACTTTCACGGTCATCAAAAACAAGGAAAGTCTGAGAAAGAGTGATTTTTGTGCTTTATTACCTCCCTCTTCTTTGGGGACTCTACTAGTGTGTGCATTAAAGCTACATGATATTATTGCATAGGTCATTTTTCCTCTAATTTCTGCTCTGTTTCTCAGATTATCATTTCTACTGCTCTAACTTCCAGTTTACTAACCCTATTTCTGCCATCTCCAATATGTTGTTAAGCTCAACAGTGAACTATTTTTCCTATGTTGAACTTTTCAGGTAATGAATTTGCATTTGCTTCTTTTCTGTTTCCATTTCTCTGTGGAGATTTATTGTCTGTTCAGTAGATTCCTCATGGCTCTATTTTTCCTTTTGGTTCTTGAATAAGATTATTATAAGTTCTTTAAAGTCGTCATCTCTAATTCTAACGTCTGCACCATATTACTCTTTTTTCTATTGACTCCCTTCTCCCTTGAGTATGAGCACGTCTTCCTATTTCTTCATGCTCTCATGCTTGCATAATTCAGGTTCAGCCAAGGACTTGTATATGGCATTTTGTAGACTTTAGGACTTCCACTCTGTAGACTCCTCCTTCCCAGCATGCACCACCCCCCCCCCCACTCTTCAATCATTATGGCAGAACCTCACTTCATCCATTGATTCTTCAGGTCAGCAAGACAGTGGTTTCCTGTTTCAGTTCTAACTCCCTATCACTGTAGACTAGAAAAAAGCCATAAAAATGGGAATCTTTCCCAGTTCTCTTTTTTTCAAAGATGATTCCCCTCAAGTTTCTACCTCCTACTATCCTACTCCTGTGCCTTCAAATAATTGCTTTTTAAAGTAGCATTTTGTACAGAGGTTATAATTGTGATCTGCAGTAGTGTCAGCCCAAATCACGATAATCCACCATTACCAGAAGCAGTACCTCTGTTTATTCATTTGTGATGATTTCTTAAGGACCCTTTTCTATTTTTATTTCCCTAAACATATTAAACAAACTCATTTTATCTTTTGTGCCTAATCATTCTGATTCTTGATTTTATAGTTCCATTATTTCTTTTTTCTCCTAAGATGGTTTTTGTTGTTTATCTATTTGTACATTTTTTTTCTTAACATGGGTTCTTATTTGTTGGTACTCTTTTATCCATTGAGGTCTGCATTTAATGTTTTTCTTTCCTGGAAAGTTTCAGTTTACTTTTCTTTTACTTTCAGTTTTTGGTTTGTTTGTTTTTGTTAAACATGAAAAGGATCCTCCAATTCAGGATCACTTCAAACTAAATTCTTCTTTTTTTTAAAGAACTAAGTAGTGAGAATTTTGTCTTCAAACCCACATAAGGAGTTTTTCCCCTCTCTACCAAGAGCCAGATCTCTGGGAGGCAAGTTTATTTACATAGCTCACCCTGTAAGCCTGGGTGTTGCCCTTTAGGGATTCTGGCTCTGTAACAGGCTGTCTAATCCAAATGTCCCTCTTACACACGCGCTAAGCATTGCCTCGTAAGTTCACCCCCCTCACCACCAGCACCACGTGTGGGGCTCACTCCTAGGTCACTGAGGATTGAAAGATGCTCAGATCATCCATGGCTTCTGTGACTGCTTACTTCACTGGCTTTCTGCTTTACCATTTTTTTTTTTTTTTTTTTTTACTTTTCCTTTACTTTCTGGCTCATTCAGCTGAGCGTTTAGAGTGATGTATTTTTTTAAACCCAGAATTTGAAGTGTTTGGTAGCTGAAGGATTTTTTAAGGATAACTAATATACAGGGTTGTCAAAAAGAGAGCTTTTTATTCTAATTTTACTTTATCTTCTTTTATTTTCATTTTTTTACAGTAGGTTTTTGTTGGTGACCTATTTTAAATACAGCAGTGGGTACATGTCAATCCCAAACTCCATGGCAGTCCAGTGGTTAGGATTTCATGCTTCCACTGCAGGGGGCACGGGTTAAATCCCTGGTCAGGGAGCTAAGATCCTACAGCCAAAAAGAAAAAAAAGAAAAGAAAAAACACAATCCATAATGCAAAACATCGACAATTTAGACTTTATTCTAATTTTAAATAAATATTATTTTGGAGTTCTTTATTTACATTTAATTTATTTACTTTTATATTTAATCCATGTGCTGACAATGCTGTGAAAGAACAATTTATTCTGCACATCAGGTTGGTCTTTTGGGGACTTTTTCAGTCTAGTGGCTTGTACACCACATATAGCAGAAATTTTGCGCTTTTGGTGATACATTTCTATAGTTTCCCAGGCTGATGCTGGGTTTCATGTTTTCTTTCTTAAGTGATAAAATGTGGTGGTCACCTATAATCATGTTACTGACTTTCTTAGAACTATGTTAGTAATACCACCTACCCACAAAAATTGATAAAATTGAGTAAGACTGCTAAGGGATTAAATTGTGTCTCACGAGCACTTCTGTTTCTAAGAATTTATGAGTTTAGAGAGAGTTATGATCAGAAAAACATGATTCTCCTGCTTCACTTAAATGAAATTTGAGTAGTCATCTAATCCATTCATTCCAGTCAAGCAAAATGATAATAAAATTGTTTTTATAGATTAGAATATATTCTGTTTAAAGGTTTCCAAAGAAAACCACAATTTCTTAAATTTTGTTATAGTATTTACCATCTCTGACTCTAAAAGAAAGCTTCTTTCTTCTACAAGCATGGCCTCAATCCCATCTGTCTTACCCTAGTCTGCCTCTTGGTTACCAAAGTTTTCTTCTGACCTACCTGAAAAAAAATGCCAAAGGTATTTGTAAATATTTAAGAAAAAGTGAGAATAATTCCCTTTCCCATCTTTGACCATTAAAAATCAAAATCATTGTAACTTTACAAGATAAGGATGGCACAGCTATCTTGCTACCTGCCACTCTCACAGAGGTTCCTTGTCAAGGCAAAACCACCACACCTGCCCCACCTGGCCTTCCACATTTTTGAAGTAGCTTACTAAAACGTCTCTGAGAAAGAAAACAAGACAATCAAAATCCAGCATTTTCTCTAGCCTGTAAATGCTACGGCATTCTTTTATTTCCCCGTGTGGTTATGTTTAACACAGTACTTGATTCCAGCTATTAAATCACTTTTCACTTTATTCTCCGCTAGGCAAGTTGATCCTGTTCTTTTCATCTCTTCTCACAGATTCAACTTTCTTATCCTTTAATCATGTCATTTGTTTTTCTCTGAAATCTCTTCAAGATGTGATCTTCATGCCCTTCTCAAGATGAGTCATCAACATTGTCCCTTTGCATCTCAAGAAATAATGCACCCACCCCACCCCTGCCCACCCCCCACATCTGCGTGGAAACATCCCAGTTGATTTAGACTGAAGTTATTGACGTTACTAGACCTTTTAATTCTAGGTTCACTTACACATTTATAAATGTTCCAAAACCAAAGGTTTTCTGATACCCAAAGCCTTGATGTTTAAGATAACACTAAAGTGGAAATAGAATCATAGGTTGAATCTAGAAATTTATAGGTGATAGACATATATATATATATATATATATAAATATAATTTTTCTAAGTTGTGCCATATACTTTTTTGGTGGTAAATACACAGCACATAAAATGTGTCGTTTTAAGAGTAAAATTCAATGGTATTTAGTACATTCAAAATGTTGTACAACCATTACCGCTATATAGTTCCAGACATTTTTATCACCCCCGAAGGAAACCTGGTACCCATTCAGCAGTCTCTCCCTTCTCCCAGCCCCTGGCTACCACTAATCTGCTTTCTGTCTCTACAAATTTGCCTTTTCTGGGTATCTCATATAAGTAAAATCATATGTCCAGAATATGTAGCATTTTGTGTCTGGCTTCTTTCATTCAGCATCATGTTTTCAAGCTTCATTCATGTTGCAGAATGTATTAGTATTCCACTCTTTTTATGACTGAATAATACTTCACTGTATGGATTTAACACAGTTTTTCATCAATTCATCAGTTGTTGACATTTAGGATTTTTCCACTTTTTGGCTGTTACAAATAGTGCTGCTTTGAACATCCTTGTACAAGTGTTTGACCACATGTCCACATGTTTTAAATTCTTTGGGGAACTGCTGGGTCATATGGCAATACTACGTTTAAGTTATTGAGGAACTTCCAAACTTTTCCAGAGCAGCTGCCCATTTTACACTCCCACCAGCAATGCACAAGTGTTTCAATTTCTCCTCATATGCACCACCACTTCTTATTTTCCATTTTTAAATCATGGCTAGCTTAGTAGATCAAAAATGCTTTCTCATTGGGAATTGGATTTACATTTCCCTAATGACAATTGATGTAGAGCATCTTTCCATATGTTGGCCATTTGTATATCCCCGTTAGAGGAATGTCTATTCAAGTCCTTGGTCCATTTTTAAATTGGGTTCTTTGTCCTTTGTTGTTGGGTTGTAGGAGTTCTTTACATGTACTAGACACCAGACACTCATCAGATATATGATTTGCAAATATTTTCTCTCACACTGTGAGTTGCCTTTTCACCCTCTTCACAGTGTATTTTGATGCACAAAATGTTTTCTTTTTGATAAAGTCCAATTTATCCATTTTGTTGTAGTTATTGCTCCTGCTTTTGGTGTCATATCTAAACATCTGTTGCCAAGTCCACAACACGATCAACTCCTAATTTTCATTCTAAGAGTTTTATAGTGTTAGGTCTTACACTTATAATTTTGATGCATCTCCTCCCTCTTGCATCTCCCTCCCACCCTCCCTATCCCACCTCTGTAGGTGGCCACATAGCACCGAGCTGATCTCCATGTGCTATGTGCTCATCTCCCTGTGCTATGTGGCTGCTTCCCACTAGCTATCTATTTTACATTTGGTAGTGTATATATGTCCATGCCACTCTCTCACATCGTCCCCACTTACGCTTCCCCTCCCCATGTCCTCAACTCCATTCTCTACGTCTGCCTCTTTATTCCTGTCCTACACCTAGGTTTGTCAGCACCATTTTTTTAGATCCCATACATATGTGTTAGCATACGGTATTTGTTTTTCGCTTTCTGACTTACTTCACTCTGTATGACACACTCTAGGTCCATCCACCTCACTACAAATAACTCAATTTCGTTTCTTTTTATGGCTGAGTAATATTCCATTGTATATATGTGCCACATCTTCTTTATCCATTCATCTGTTGATGGACACTTAGGTTGCTTCCATGTCCTGGCTATTGTAAATAGAGCTGCAATGAACATTCTGGTACATGACTCTTTTTGAATTATGGTTTTCTCAGGGTACATGCCCTACATGCCCAGTAGTGGGATTGCTCAGTCATATGGTAGTTCTATTTTTAGTTTTTTAAGGAACCTCCATACTGTTCTCCATAGTGGCTGGATCAATTTACATTCTCACAAACAGTGCAAGAGGGTTCCCTTTTCTCCACACCCTCTCCAGCATTTATTGTTTTTAGATTTTTTGATGATGGCCATTCTGACTGGTGTGAGGTGATACCTCATTGTAGTTTTGATTTGCATTTCTCTAATGATTAGTGATGTTGAGCATCCTTTCATGTGTTTGTTGGCAATCTGTATATCTTCTTTGGAGAAATCTCTATTTAGGTCTTCTGCCCATTTTTGGATTAGATGGTTTGTTTTTTTGATATTTAGTTGCATGAGCGGCTTGTAAATTTTGGAGATTAGTCCTTTGTCAGTTTAATCATTTGCAAATATTTTCTCCCATTCTGAGGGTTGTCTTTTCGTCTTGTTTATGGTTTCCTTTGCTGTGCAAAAGCTTTTAAGTTTCATTAGGTCCCACTGGTTTATTTTTGTTTTTAATTCCATTTCTCTAGGAGGTGGGTCAAAAAGGATCTTGCTGTGATTTATGTCATAGAGTGTTCTGCCTATGTTTTCCTCTAAGAGTTTTATAGTGTCTGGCCTTACATTTAAGTCTTTAATCCATTTTGAGTTTATTTTTGTGTATGGTGTTAAGGAGTGTTCTAATTTCATTCTTTTACATGTAGCTGTCCAGTTTTCCCAGCACCATTTACTGAAGAGGCTGTCTTTTCCGCATTGTATATTCTTGCCTCCTTTATCAAAAATAAGATGACCATATGTGTGTGGATTTATCTCTGGGTTTTCTGTCCTGTTCCATTGATCTATATTTCTGTTTTTGTGCCAGTACCATACTGTGTTGATTACTGTAGCTCTGTAGTATAGTCTGAAGTCCGAGAACCTGATTCATCCAGCTCTGTATTTCTTTCTCAAGATTGCTTTGGCTATTCGGGGTCTTTTGTGTTTCCATACAAATTGTGAAATTTTTTGTTCTAGTTCTGTGAAAAATCCCATTGATAGTTTCATAGGGATTGCATTGAATCTGTAGACTGTTTTGGGTAGAATAGTCATTTTCACAATGTTGATTCTTCCAATCCAAGAACATGGTATATCTCTCCATCTGTTTGTATCATCTTTAATTTCTTTCATCAGTGTCTTATAGTTTTCTGCATACAGGTCTTTTGTCTTGTTAGGTAAGTTTATTCGTAGGTATTTTATTCTTCTGTTGCAATGGTAAATGGGAGTGTTTCCTTAATTTCTTTTTCAGATTTTTCATCATTAGTGTATAGGAATGCAAGAGATTTCTGTGCATTCATTTTGTATCCTGCTACTTTACCAAATTCATTGAATAGCTCTAGTAGTTTTCTGGTAGCATCTTTAGGATTCTCTATGTATAGTATCCTGTCATCTGCAAACAGTGACGGCTTTACTTCTTCTTTTCCGATTTGGATTCCTTTTATTTCTTTTTCTTCTCTGATTGCTGTGGCTAAAACTTCCAAAACTATGCTGAACAATAGTGGTCAGAGTGCGCAACCTTGTCTTGTTCCTGATCTTAGTGGAAATGGTTTCAGTTTTTCACCATTGAGAATGATGTTGGCTGTGGGTTTGTCATATACGGCCTTTATGTTGAGGTAAGGTCCCTCTATGCCTACTTTCTGGAAGGTTTTTATCATAAATGGGTGTTGAATTTTGTCAAAAGCTTTTTCTTCATCTATTGAGATGATCATGTGGTTTTTCTCCTTCAATTTGTTAATATGGTTTATCACATTGATTGATTTGCGTATATTGAAGAATCTTTGCATTCCTGGGATAAACCCCACTTGATGATGGTGTATGATCTTTTTAATGTGCTGTTGGATTCTGTTTGCTGGTATTTTGTTGAGGATTTTTGCATCTATGTTCATCAGTAATATTGGCCTGTAGTTTTCTTTCCTTGTGACATCTTTGTCTGTTTTTGTTATCAGGGTGATGGTGGCCTTGTAGAATGAGTTGGGGAGTGTTCCTCCCTCTGCTATATTTTGGAAGAGTTTGAGAAGGAATGGTGTCAGCTCTTTTCTAAATGTTTGATAGAATTCGACTGTGAAGCCATTTGGTCCTGGACTTTGGTTTGCTGGAAGATTTTTAATCACAGTCACAATTTCAGTGCTTGTGATTGGTCTGTTTATATTTTCTATTTCTTCCTGGTTCAGTCTCAGAAGTTTCTGCTTTTGTAAGAATTTGTGCAATTCTTCCAGGTTGTCCATTGTATTGGCATATAGTTGCTTGTAGTAATCTCTCATGATTCTTTGTATTTCTGCAGTGTCAGTTGTTACTTCTCTTTTTTCATTTCTAATTCTACTGATTTGAGTCTTCACCCTTCTTGATGAGTCTGGCTAATGGCTTATCAATTTTGTTTATCTTCTCAAAGAACCAGCTATTAGTTTTATTGATCTTTGCTATTGTTTCCTTCATTTCTTTTTCATTTATTTCTGATCTGATCTTTATGATTTCTTTCCTTCTGCTAACTTTGGGGGCTTTTTGTTCTTCTTTCTCTAATTGCTTTAGGTGTAAGGTTAGGTTGTTTATTTGAGTTGTTTCTTGTTTCCTGAGGTAGGATTGTATTGCTAAAAACTTCACTCTTAGGACTGCTTTTGCTGCGTTCCACAGGTTTTGGGTCATCATGTTTTCATTGTCATTTGTTTCTAGGTAATTTTTTATTTCATCTTTGATTTCTTCAGTGATCTCTTGCTTATTAAGTTGTGTATTGTTTAGCCTCCATGTGTTTGTATTTTTTACACATTTTTTCCTGTTATTGATATCTAGTCTCATAGCGTTGTGATTGGAAAAGATACTTGATACGATTTCAATTTTCTTAAATTTACCAAGGCTTGATTTGTGACCCGAGATATGGTCTATCCTGGAGAATGTTCCATGAGCACTTGAGAAGAAAGTGTATCTTGTTGTTTTGGGGTGGAATGTCCTATAAATGTCAATTAAGTCCATCTTGCTTAATGTAGCATTTAAAGCTTGTGTTTCCTTATTTATTTTCATTTTGGATGACCTGTCCATTGGTGAAAGTGGGGTGTTAAAGTCCCCTCGTATGATTGTGTTACTGTCGATTTCCCCTTTTATGGCTGTTAGTATTTGCCTTATGTATTGAGGTGCTGTTATGTTGGGTGCATAAATAATTACAGTAGTTATATCTTTTTCTTGGATTGATCCCTTGATCATTATGTAGTGTCCTTCTTTGTCTCATGTAATAGCCTTTATTTTAAAGTCTATTTTGTCTGATATGAGCATCACTACTCCAGCATTCTTTTGATTTCCATTTGCATGGAATATCTTTTTCCATCTGTATGTGTCCCTAGGTGTGAAGTGGATCTCTTGTAGACAGCATATGTATGTTCTTTGTTTTGTATCCATTCAGCCAGTCTATGTCTTTTGGTTGAAGCATTTAATCCATTTACATTTGAGGTAGTTATCGATATGTATGTTCCTATTACCATATTCTTAATTGTTTTGGGTTTGTTATTGTAGGTCTTTTCCTTCTCTTGTGTTTCCTGCCTAGAGAAGTTCCTTTAGCATTTGTTGTAATGCTGGTTTGGTGGTGCTGAATCCTCTTAGCTTTTGCTTGTCTGTAAAGGTTTTAATTTCTCTGTCGAATCTGAATGAGACCCTTGCTGAGTAGAGTAATCTTGGTTGTAGGTTTTTCCCTTTCATCACTTTAAATATGTCCTGCCACTCCCTTCTGGCTTGCAGAGTTTCTGCTGAAAGATCAGCTGTTAACCTTATGGGGATTCCCTTGTATGTTATTTGTTGTTTTCCCCTTGCTGCTTTTAATATTTTTTCTTTGTATTTAATTTTTGATAGTTTGATTAATATGTGTCTTGGCATGTTTCTCCTTGGATTTATCCTGTCTGGGACTCTCTTCGTTTTCTGGACTTGAGTAACTATTTCCTTTCACATATTAGGGAATTTTTCAACTATAATCTCTTCAAATATTTTCTCAGTCCCTTTCTTTTTCTCTTCTTCTTCTGGGACCCCTATAATTCAAATGTTCGTGCATTTAATGTTGTCCCAGAAGTCTCTGAGACTTTCCTCAATTCTTTTCATTCTTTTTTGTTTATTCTGCTCTGCAGTAGTTATTTCCACTATTAAATTCCAGGTCACTTATCCGTTCTTCTGTCTCAGTTATTCTGCTATTGATTCCTCCTAGAGAATTTTTAATTTCATTTATTGTGTTGTTCATGATTGTTTGTTTGCTCTTTAGTTCTTCTCGTCCTTGTTAAACATTTCTTGTATTTTCTCCATTCTATTTCCAAGGTTTTGGATCATCTTTAGTATCATTATTCTGAATTCTTTTTCAGGTAGACTGCCTATTTCCTCTTCATTTGTTTGGTCTGTTGGGTTTTTACCTTACTCCTTCATCTGCTGCATGTTTCTCTGTCTTCTCATTTTGCTTAACTTACTGTGTTTGGGGTCTCCTTTTCACAGGCTGCAGGTTCGTAGTTCCTGTTATTTTTGGTGTCTGCTCCCAGTGGCTAAGTTTGGTTCAGTGGGTTGTGTAGGCTTCCTGGTGGAGGGAACTAGTGCCTGTGTTCTGGTGGATGAGGTTGGATCTTGTCTTTCTGGTGGGCAGGTCCACGTCTGGTGGTGTGTTTTGGGGTGTCTGTGACCTTATTATGATTTTAGGCAGCCTCTCTGTTAATGGGTGGGTTTGTGTTCCTGTCTTGCTAGTTTTTTGGCATAGGGTGTCCAGCACTGGAACTTGCTGGTCGTTGAGTGGAGCTGGGTCTTACCGTTGAGATGGAGATCTCTGGGAGATCTTTTGCCGTTTGATATTACATGGAGCTGGGAGGTCTCTGGTGAACCAATGTCCTGAACTCAGCTCTCCCACCTCAGAGGCACAGGCCTGATACCAAGCCAAGCACCAAGACTCTGTCAGCCACACGGCTCAGAAGAAAAGGAAGAAAGAAAGAAAGAAAGAAAAGAAAGAAAGAAAGAAAGAAAGAAAGAAAGAAAGAAAGAAAGAAAGAAAGAAAGAAAGAAGAAAGAGAGAGAGAAAGAAAGAGTTATTAAAATAAAAATATTATAAAAAGTAAAAAAATTAAAAAGTAATAAAGAAAGAAAAAAAAAAAGGAAAGAAAGAAGAGAGCAGCCAAACTAAAAAATAAATCCACCAATGATAAGAAGTGCTAAAAACTATACTAAAAAAAAAAAGAAGAAAAACCTCCTAAACTCAGTTCTCCTACCTGAGAGGCACAGGCCTGACACCTGGCTGGAGCACCAAGACCCTGTCAGCCACACAGCTCAGAAGAAAGGGAGAAAAAAAAGAAAGAAGGAAAGAAAATAATAAAATAAAATAAAATAAAGATATTAAAATAAAAAATAAAAAATAATTATTAAAAATAAAAATTTTTAAAAAGAAAAAGAAAAAGATGGAAGAGAACAACCAAACCAAAATCAAGTCCACCAATGATAACAAGTGCTAAAACTATACAAAAAAAAAAAAAAACAAAGAAACGGACAGACAGAACCTTAGGACAAATGTAAAGGCAAAGTTATACAGACAAAATCACACAAAGAAGGATACACATACACACTCACCAAAAGAGAAAAAGGAAATCTATATATCTATATATATATATAAAAAAAGGAAGAGAGCAACCAAATCAATAAACAAATCTACAAATGATAATAAACTCTAAATACTAAACTAAGACAAACAGAAAACCAGAAACAAATTAGATGCAGAAAGCAAACCCCAAGTCTACAGTTGCTCCCAAAGTCCACCGCCTCAATTTTGGGATGATTGGTTGTCTATTCAGGTATTCCACAGATGCAGGGTACATCAAGTTGATTGTGGAGCTTTAATCCATTGCTCCTGAGGCTGCTGGGAGAGAGTTTCCTTTCTCTTCTTTGTTCGCACAGCTCCTGGGTTTCAGCTTTGGATTTGGCCCCGACTCTGTGTGTAGGTCTCCTGAGGACATCTGTTCTTTGCTCAGACAGGATGAGTTTAAAGAAGCAGCTGATTAGGGGCCTCTGGCTCACTCAGGCCGGGGGGAGGGAGGGGTACGGATGGGGGTGAGCCTGCGGCGGCAGAGGCCAGCATGACATTGCAGCAGCCTGAGGCGTGCCATGCGTTCTCCCAGGGAAGTTGTCCCTGGATCACGGGACCCTGGCAGTGGCAGGCTGCACAGGCTCCTGGGAGGGACGATGTGGATAGTGACCTGGGCTTGCACACAGGCTTCTTGGTGGTGGCAGCAGCAGCCTTAGCATCTCATGCCCGTCTCTGGGGTCCGTGCTGATAGCCGCGGCTCGCACCCATCTCTGGAGCCCGTTTAGGCGGTGCTCTGAATCTCCTCTCCTGGCACACCCCAAAACAATGGTCTCTTGCCTCTTAGGCCGGTTCAGACATTTTCCCGACTCCCTCCCGGGTAGCCGTGGTGCAGTAGCCCCCTTCAGGCTGTGATCACGCAGCCAACCCCAGTCCTCTCCCTGGGATCTGACCTCCGAAGCCTGAGCCTCAGCTCCAGCCCCCGCCCGCCCTGTTGGGTGAGCAGACAAGCCTATCGGGCTGGTGAGTGCTGGTCGGCACCGATGCTCTGTGCGGGAATCTCTCCGCTTTGCCCTCTGCACCCCTGTTGCGGCGCTCTCCTCCGTGGCTCCGAAGCTTCCACCCCGCCACCCCCATCTCTGCCAGTGAAGGGGCTTCGTAGTGTGTGGAAACTTTCCCTCCTTCACAGCTCCCTCCCAGAGGTGCAGGTCCCATCCCTATTCTTTTGGCTCTTTTTTTTCTTTTTTCTTTTGCCCTAGCCAGGTATGTGGGGAGTTTCTTGCCTTTGGGGAAGTTTGAGGTCTTCTGCCAGCGTTCAGTAGGTGTTCTGCAGGAGTTGTTCCTCATGTAGATGTATTTCTGATGTATTTGTGGGGAGGAAGGTGATCTCCACGTTTTACTCCTCTGCCATCTTGAAGGTCTCTCTGTTAATTTTTTATATGATGGGAGGTACGGATCCAATTTTTTTCTTTTCCATGTGAATATCCAGTTTTCACAAAATCAAGTCTATTCTCTCCCTCACTGAAAGATCTTTGCACCACTGGCCAAAGATGTGAGTGCTGATTTCTGAACTCTTTATATTCCATTGATCCATATATCTATCCTTATGCCAATACCAAACTCTTCTGATTACTGTAGTTTGTAATAAATATGGAAGTTGAGAAGTATGAGTCTTCCAACTTTATTTTTTTTTCAAGATTCATGTTCTCTGTGAAAAATTATAGTTTTACCTCTTCCTGTCTGAGCTGGATGCCTTTTATTTCTTTTTATTGCCTAATTGTTTGGGCTAGAACTTGCAGTATACTGTTGAATAGAAGTAGTAAAATCAGGTATTCATGTCTTATTCTTGATTCTATAGGGAATGTCATCAATCTTTCATCATTGAGTATGATGTTAGCTGCTTTTTCCAAAAAGTCTCTTTATTATTTGGAGTAAGTGTCTTTCTATTTTTGTTTGTGGTATATTTTACACATGAAATATTATTGGATTTTATCAAATGCTTTTCTCCAACAATTAACATTATCATGTGGTTTTTTTTTTCTTCATTCTATTAACATGATACATCCTATCTATTTGTTTTCATATGTTGACGCATCTTCGCATTCCTGGGCTAAATCTCATATGGACTTTGTATATAATACTTTCAATACACTGCTGAATTCAGGATGCTAGTATTTTGTGGAGGATTGTGCATCTATATTTGTAAGAGATATTGGTGTATAGCTTTCTTTTATTGTAACATTTTTGGCCTTGTTCTCAAAGTACTGCTGTCCTCATAGAATGATTTAGAAAGTGTTCCCTCCTCTTCCATTGTTTGGTATCATTTCCTTTGTTCTTTTTTTTCCCCCCTGATCCTCAGACCAGATCATTTCAGTTGTCCTATCTTCAAGTTCACAGGTTCTTTTTTCTGCCTATGTTGATATTCTCCAGTGAATTTTTCATTTTAGCTCGTATACTTTTAGTTCCTGAGTTTACATTTGGTTTTTTTTTTTTTTTAATAATTTCTCTTTATTGGTATTCTCTTTTTGATGATACATCATTCTCTTGTTTTCCTTTAGTTTTTTTTTTATCCATTGTTACATTTAGCTCTTTGTCTAGTATGTCCAATGTGTGGGCTTCCTCAAGGACAGTTTTTATTCATTTCATTGTGTGTGTGTGTAAATAGACCACACTTTCCTTTCTTGCCTCATAACTTTTGCTAACACCTTGACATTTTAAATATTATTATGTGTAACTTTGGAATTCAGATTTCCCCTGCTTCCCAGATTTTCTTGTTGCAGTTTGTTGTGGGTTATAGTTGTTTGCTTAGTGACTTTTATAAACTATTTTTGGGAGACTAAATGCTTTGTTGAATGCTCATTGGAGTCTCTAGATGCCTGGAGCAAAAAAAAAAAAAAAAAATTCCCAGTCTCTGCAGCTGGGCTATATGAGTTTGTTGGGACATGTCTTCAATACTTAGTCAAGCTGTTTACAATTCTGCCTTGCCCATATTTTCCTACTTTCATGGTCTTGAATGCCAGCCACAGGTAAAATCTTATGGTCTGCTCAAGTTTTTTCCAAGGTTTCCAACCCTGAGCATAAGCATGGTCCATTGATCTCAATGTGGCAAAGAAGTTTCTTAAGACAAAAAACAAATGCCATAAGGGAAATATTGATAAATCTACTTCCAACTAACTATATCTGTAATTTAGCCTTTGTGTATGAGTCTGAGATTTTTAACATAGATTGCACATCTCTCTATTATTAAACTTTCCATACAAATGAAAACTTATGGCCTGTACTGAAAATTATGGCCTGAAACAAAAAATAAAATTGCAGTATCAGAAAGGATGAATTCTAAATTTCCAGTATAAGCTTGGCCTAAAGTGAAGAAGAGTTGTACGTATCAAGCCAAAGAATGATATTATACACTTTCATGGTGATTATTTTAGAAGCATAGCAATTTGGCACCAGACTAGACATTGACTGATGTACTAAATTTTAAAAGAAAGTAAGTGGATGAAACTAGAGTCTGTCATACAGAGTGAAATAAGTCAGAAAGAGAAAAACAAATATCATATATTAGCACATATATATGGAATCTAGAAAAATGATAGTGATGAACATATTTGCAGGGCAGGAAAAGAGACACAGACGTAGAGAAAGGACTTGTGGATATGGGGGAAAGGTGAGGGTGGGACAAATTGAGAGTAGCATTGACATATATACACTACCATAAGTAAAATAGATAGCTAGTGAGAAGTTGCTGAACAGGGAGCTCAGCTCAGTGCTCTGTGATGACCTAGAGGGGTGGTATGGGGGGTGGGACGGAGGCTCAAGAGGGAGGGGATATATGTACTCATATAGCTGATTCACTTTGTTGTATAGCAGAGACTAACAATACATTGTAAAGCAAATATACTCAATTAAAAATAAATAAATAGATAAAGTAGGAGGTAGAATGAAAAAAATAAAATAAAATAGATAACCAACAGGGACCTACTGTATAGCACAGGGAATTCTACTAAATATTCTGTAATAACCTATATGGGAAAAGAATCTGAAAAAAATGTGTATATGTATATGTATAACTGAATCACTATGCTGTACACCTGAAACCAACACAACATTATAAATCAACTATACTCCAAAAAAATTAAAAATAAGTAAATATATAAAACACTCGGAAAAAAAAAAAAAGAGCAAGTATGTCCACACAGAGACACAAGGAAACTGGTGGGGATTATCTTGCTGACCTCAAGAAGGAAAAGAATTAGGCTTATATGTCACTAGCACAGTTTACTGCAGGAAGGACACACTTCTGTGCATCAGAAAGAAGAAATGAATATTATAACAGCACTAGTGCAGAAGTGGGACCAAAGAAACAGAAAACGAGTACCATCAACATTCTAGCTATAACCCTCTTCAGCACACCTTTGATCACAGGGGTTTTTGTTTTTGTTTTGTTTGTTTTGTTTTGTTTCTGGCTTCTGGGCACAAAATTTAGAAATAAACATGATTTCTTTGCATCCTTGAGAACTAAGATCAGCCCTGGATAGTTTTCTAGAAAGTGTTTAAACTCACTTCTGTAAAATCTGAAACAATCACGTAAAAACATTTCTTCTATACGTTACCACAGACTTCTAGGACCATCACTGGCTTGTAAAAAGGCATAAAAGAATATGCTTTTTATTGTCTTTCTTAATCTTCAATGAATTACTGGTTTAATTAAAACAAAATTTTTAGAGCAAGACTCAAATCATCTATATAAAGCAATGTATTTCATGACCCCTAAGGATACCACATTATGTTTGTGGTATTAACATAACACTGTAAGAATGGCAATTAATATCAAATTAAATCCAAGATGGACACAGTAAATTCCCGTTGACTTGAACTATTTCTTTAGATGTTTTTGAATGTGTTACCGCTGGAGATTTTCAGCAGTAATTTTCAGCAATTATTGAAGAGTGTTGACGCCTCGGAAGTTGAATCTCTTCGTCACGTCTATGCTGCTTTCCAATCATCTGAGTGTGATAAAATTTTAACTGGAAGTCACAGGTGACAATGGAACAGAGCAGGATCCTATGGTCCTTGCTGTCCATGTACTCTGCCTGCCTTTTGTCTGTGGAAAAATTTTAGCCAAAGAATAAATTTAATCAGAGAAGTGAGAAAATACAGAAATAAAGGGAAACAGTCCATCAAGACCAAATAATAATATTTTAGTCATTAAGCCAAGTCAAGGACCTTTAGTTCTCCTCAAGGGCTATAGAGAATATTCTGAGCCACATCCTGAGAGTGATCATATGGATACTGAAGCCCCCACCAGGAGGAAGAAGTTAACTACATGATGACCAGACTGTGGCCATGACATAAGCTGCCACAATTCCAAGAATTGGCCTCGAGGAAATGGGAAGAAACCAACACTGGAACTAAAAACTAACTGTACTTAAAACAATCAAGATGACACTGGTCAAACAACCAATGACCAATTTCAAGATGACTGTCAGAGCTGCCTGTGCTGTTTCTGCATGTGGCCCCCTCCCTCTGTCTATAAAAGCTCTTGTGCATTTGTTGTCAGAGGGGGGAAGTTGGCCTTTGGACAGGAGTCTGCCCTGCCACCGACCTCGGTTGCCAGCATCCAAAATAAAGCAAACTTTCCTTTCCTTTCCACCAACCTTGCCTCTTTTTTGCCTTTAGAGTGGCGAGCAGCCAGACCCTTACTTTCAATAACAATGAGACTGAGGAGGAAGCTGGCTGAAGCAAACCAGACACCAACAGCTGTAAAATCAGAAACAAGATACCTTCACCAATTGGCAACTGTCAGTGGTTACACAGGAATGCCACTTTTAAGGTGGAATCTTATTCAGGCCTAGTTTGAAAACCTCAGATTATTTAGCTATTCAACTGCTCAAGATGGTTAGTATTGTGTAATAACACAATACTAACACAATTACAATTACAAAGAGGTTACAACTTTGCAAAAGGTATTTTCCATTTGTTTTGTTTGTATATGTTTTCAAGAAGTTTATGTTTGTTTGTTTTGCATTTGTCCTACAGCATTGAAAACAACAAGGGGCTCTTAAAACACTGTCCCCCTGTGCTCAGCTCTCTGCAGGAAGCCATCTCTTCTCCCTGCTTGGACTCTAGTTTTCACCAGGCTTCATTCGATGTGAGGAGGACCAGCGACTCTGGCTGAGGAGGGAGACTTCAAGAGTATTAGAAAACAACAACAGCAACAACATCCTAACATCACAGATGCAGGATCAGGATGCAGAGCTTATAAAGGAACACCAGTACCCAGATAATATTGTGATCATCTATTTGATAGAGAAGGAAAATTAGTTCATTCAAATTCACTTTCACATAATCATAGAAGTCAGAGATCACTGAAGAAATCAAAGAGGAAATCAAAAAATACATAGAAACAGATGACAATGAAAACTCAATGACACAAAACCTATGGGATGCAGCAAAAGCAGTCCTAAGAGGGAAGTTTATAGCAATTCAATCCTACCTCAAGAAACAAGAAAAATCTCAAATAAACAACCTAACCTTACACCTAAAGAAATTAGAGAAAGAAGAACAAACAAAACCCAAAGTTAGTAGAAGGAAAGAAATCATAAAGATCAGATCAAAAAGAAATGAAATAGAAACAAAGAAAACAACAGCAAAGATCAATAAAACTAAAAACTGGTTCTTTGAGAAAATAAACAAAATTGATAAACCTTTAGCCAGAATCATCAAGAAAAATAAAAAGGGAGAGGACTCACATCAATAAAATTAGAAATGAAAAAGGAGAAATTACAAATGACACTGCAGAAATACAAAGGATTATAAGAGAGTACCACAAGAAACTCTATGCCAATAAAGTGGACAACCTGGAGGAAATGGACAAATTCTTAGAAGGGTATAATCTTCCAAGACTGAACCAGGAAGAAATAGAAAATATGAACAGACCAATCACAAGTACTGAAATTGAAAGTGTGATTTAAAATCTTCCAACAAACAAAAGTCCAGGACCAGATGGCTTCACAGGTGAATCTATCACACATTTAGAGAAGAGCTAGTACCCGTCCTTCTCAAACTCTTCCAAAAATTTGCAGAGGAAGGACTACTTCTGGACTCATTCTTTGAGGCCACCATCACCCTGATACCGAAGCCAGACAAAGATATCACACAAAAAAAGAAAATTACAGACCAATATCACTGATGAACATAGATGCCAAAATCCTCAGCAAAATACTAGCAAACAGAATCCAGCAACACATTAAAAGGATCATACACAATGGTCAAGTGGGATTTATCCCAGGGATGCAAGGATTCTTCAATATAAGCAAATCAATCAATACGATACACCATATTGAGAAATTAAAAATAAAAATCATATAATCATCTCAATAGTTGCAGAAAAAGCTTTTGACAAAATTCAACACCCATTTATGATAAAAGCTCTCCAGAAAGTGGGATAGAGGGAACCTACTTCAACATAATAAAGGCCATATACAACAAACCCACAGCAAACATCATTCTCAACGGTGAAAAACTGAAAGCATTTCCTCTAAGATCAGGAAGAAGACAAGGATGTCCACTCTTGCCACTATTGTTCAACATAGTTTTGGAAGTCCTAGCCACAGCAATCAGAAAAGGAAAAGAAATAAAAAGAATCGAAATTGGAAAAGAAGAAATAAAACTGTCACTGTTTGCAGATGACATGATACTATGATACATATGCATCCTAAAGATGTCACCAGAAAACTACTAGAGGTAATCAGTGAATTTGATAAAGTTGCAGGATACAAAATTAATGCACAGCATTCTCTTGCATTCCTATATACTAACAACGAAAGATCAGAAAGAGAAATTAAGGAAACAATCTCATTTACCATTGCAACAAAAGGAATAAAATACCTAGGAATAAACCTACTCAATGAGGTAAAAGACCTGTACACGGAAACTATAAGACAGTCTTGAAAGAAATCAAAGATGACATAAACAGATGGAGAAATATACCATGATCTTCGATTGGAAGAATGAATATTGTGAAAATGACTATACTACCCAAAGCAATCTATGGATTTAATGCAATCTCTATCAAATTACCAATGGCATTTTTCACAGATTTAGAACAAAAATTTTACAATTTGTATGCAAACACAAAAGAACCCAAATAGCCAAAGTAATCTTGAGAAAGAAAAACGGAGCTGAAGGAATCAGGTTCCCTGGCTTCAGACTATACTACAAAGCTACAGTAATCAATAAAGTATGGTACTGGCATAAAAACAGAAATATAGATCAATGAAACAGGATAGAAAGCCCAGAGATAAACCCACACACCTATGGTCACCTACTCTATGACAAAGGAGGTAAGAATATACAATGGAGAAAGACAGCCTCTTCAATAAGTGGTGCTGGGAAAACTGGACAGCTACATGTAAAAGAATGAAATTAGAACAGTCCCTAACACCATACACAAAAATAAACTCAAAATGGATTAAAGACTTAAATGTAAGGCCAGACACTATAAAACCCTTAGAGGAAAACATAGGCAGAACACTCTATGACATAAATCACAGCAAGATCCTTTTTGACACACCTCCTAGAGAAATGGAAATAAAAACAAAAATAAACAAATGGGACCTAATGAAACTTAAAATCTTTTGCACAGCAAAGGAAACCATAAGCAAGACAAAAAGACAACCCTCAGAATTAGAGAAAATATTTGCAAACAAAGCAATGGGCAAGGGATTAATCTCCAAAATATGCAAACAGCTCATGCAGCTAAATATCAAAAAAACAAGCAACCTAATCAAAAAATGGGCAGAAGACCTAAATAGAAATTTCTTCAAAGACATACAGATGGCCAAGAGGCACATGAAAATCTGCTCAACATCACTAATTACTAGAGAAATGCAGATCAAAACTACAATGAGGTATCACCTCACACCAGTTAGAATGGGGATCATCAGAAAATCTACAAACAACAAATGCTGGAGAGGGTGTGGAGAAAAGGGAACCCTCTTGCACTGTTGGTGGGAATGTAAATTGATACAGCCACTATGGAGAACTGTATGGAGGTTCCTTAAAAAACTAAAAATAGAACTACCATATGACCCAGCAATCCCACTACTGGGCATATACCCTGAGAAAACCATAATTCAAAAAGACAACTACACCGCAATGTTCACTGCAGCACTATTTACAATAGCCAGGTCATGAAAACAAACTAAATGTCCATCGACAGATGAATGGATAAAGAAGATTCAGTGTATGTATACAATGGAACATTACTCAGCCATAAAAAGGAATGAAACTGTGTCCTTTGTAGAGGTGTGGATGGACCTAGTCAGAAAGAGAAAAACAAATATCATATATTAATGCATATATGTGAAATCTAGAAAAATTGTACAGATGAACATATTTGCAGGGCAGGAATAGAGTTGCA
Source organism: Eschrichtius robustus (assembly GCF_028021215.1). Taxonomy (NCBI): domain Eukaryota; kingdom Metazoa; phylum Chordata; class Mammalia; order Artiodactyla; family Eschrichtiidae; genus Eschrichtius; species Eschrichtius robustus. Next base: position 116,900,519 of record NC_090832.1, read on the forward strand.
GATGGAGAAAATGGATGTATGGGCACAGTGGCAGAAGAGGGGGTGGGATGAATTGGGAGATTGGGATTGACATATATACACTACCATGTGTAAAACAGATCGCTAGTGGGAACCTGCTGTATAGCGCAGGGAGCTCAGTTTGGTGCTTTGTGATGACTAGATGCGTGGGATGGGGGGTTAGGAGGTTCAAGAAGGAGGGGATATATATATACGTATAGCTGATCACTTTGGCGTGCAGCAGAAGCTAACGCAACATTGGAAAGCAACTATAACCCAATAATAATAATAATAATAATAAATCAGATCTGGTATTGTAAAGAAAAACAAATCTATTTTTTGATGCTTTAATACAAGTAGCAGGGATTTTTTCCCAATTTTTTAAGTTTAAGTATAGTTGATTTCCAATGTTGTGTTAGTTTCAGGTGTACAGCAAAGTGATTCAGATGCATATACATATATCTATATCTATATATTCTTTTCCAGATTCTTTTCCCTTATACATTATTACAAGATACTGAGTATAGTTCCCTGTGCTATACAGGGGGTCCTTGTTGTTTATCTGGTTTTTGTTTGTTTGTTTGTTTTTATTAATTAATTAATTTATTTTTGGCTGTGTTGGGTCTTCGTTTCTGTGCAAGGGCTTTCTCTAGTTGCGGCAAGCGGGGGCCACTCTTCATCGTGGTGCACGGGCCTCTCACTATCGCGGCCTCTCTTGTTGCGGAGCACAGGCTCCAGACGTGCAGGCTCAGCAGTTGTGGCTCACGGGCCCAGCTGCTCCGCGGCATGTGGGATCTTCCTGGACCGGGGCACAAACCCGTGTCCCCTGCACTGGCAGGCGGATTCCTAACCACTGCGCCACTAGGGAAGCCCTGTTTATCTGTTTTATGTATAGTAGTGTGTATATTTTAATCCCAAACTCCTATTCTATCCCTCCCCCCACCTTTCCCTTTGGTAACCACAAGTCTGTCCTCTATGTCTGTGAGTCTGTTTTTGTTTTGTAAGTAAGTTCATTTTTATAATTTTTTTTATATTCCATGTATGTGATATCATATTATATTTGTCTTTGTCTGACTTACTTCACTTAGTATAATAATCTCTATGTCCATCCATGTTGCTGCAAATGGCATTATTTCACTCTTTTTTTATGGCTGAGTGGTATTCCATTGTATATATACCACATCTTCTTTATCTGTTCATCTGTTGATGGACATTTAGGTTGTTTCCATGTCTTGGCCATTGTAAGTAGTGATTCTGTGAGCACAGCAGTGCGTATATCTTTTCGAATTTCTAATTTCGGTTTTGAGAAAGAAAGAGAAAGTGAGCTATCTTAGAAAGACTCACAGAAGCTGAGCTTAATTTTCGGCTCTGAAACAAGGGGTTGCAGGATATCACATGTGAGCTGTCAGCATTGCTCACTAGGTTTGGTGTGATGAGGGATTAGAGAGATCCCCAGAACAACTATGAGAGGGTAAATTTAGTGGGATTAACTCCAAACGAGTTGGACAAAACTCATAAGAAATGACCATGAGATGCTGTTAAAGGATGACCAATATCACTGGACTTTCCTTCCTGGTCTGTGGGAACAGAAATGAGTGGGATCTACTTAGAGCAAATGATTATGTATCCAGCTATTGCAAACAATATTAGATGCCATAAACAGAAACTATAACTAAACACCATGGGGAAAGAACAGAAGTCCTGTCACATAGCCATCTTTTCAGCTACGTTAGCACTCGGAATAAGAGACCAGAGAAACCAAGAGCTGAACGAACCTTAGTGATGTTCTGGATCACCATATTCTGGGTTGCAGATAAGGAAACCAAGATGCAGAGTGGCTGGTGAACTAAATTTATATGTGCGTGTGTGTACACATGACAGCATACGCATGCACACACACGCACACTCCTTGCCCTGATGCGAGCCCACAGTGTAGCCGTCTTCACTCTGATAATCAAGCCCAGTGCAAAAGGTCTTTCAGCAGCAGCATTGTGTTCCCATCCAACACTGACAAACATAGCAGGCTGGGCTTATTAACACATACAGAAAACAGCAAAGTCAAATCTCTGTGAGAAAATGCATTGAAAATCCCCTGAAAGGACCCACACAAAAACAACAGTGCTACTTACCTCAAAAGGGGTGGGGGTGAAGGGAGAAGAATCAGGGTGGTGGGCAGAGGCGATTTTAGCCTCATCTGTAATGTTCTAAATTTAAAATCAATTTTTAGAAATGGTGTTTTAGCAGACATATAAGTTAATCTTAGCATACCTACCTACTCTTTTTGCTCTCTTAGATCTGTATTTTTTCAAATACTTAACATGGAGAACACACATCAGCATCTCCCCATTTCTAGTTGTATTATCCCAAATAACTATTTCTGAATAAGCATATCGAGTCAGTTATTTCCCCTGAAACATTTACCATAACCTCATGTGTATTTTTTTCTATCGAACTGATGGATTACTACATCACAAACCCCACAGAAGACAGATTTCCTTTCTATGGTACCTACTTTCAAACTGGGCACCATAGAATGGAAGTTACTGTCAATTAAAATTTTCCCTGAAACTTTTACGGACCACCAGGAAACTAAAATATTTATAAAGAAAGAGAGGAACAGAATTTCAGACACACACACAAAAAAAAAAAGAATTTCAGACATACAAAAATTTCATGAACATGTGCTAGAAGTAGACAAACCTAAGATATTAAACCAGTGTTCCATCTAGTTTAAACAGGTCTGTTCTAATTTGATGGGAATCAGTCTCGTCTATAGAGGCTAGCTTCCAATGCTGTCATGTTTCCCAAATTTGGGGCTCGTGTTCACATTTACATTTGATAATCTTGATATTTTGGACATACTGTAGACATCACAATCTAATCTAATGTACATAGGCATGTAACAGAAGTCAAGGTTTAGACCTGGTAAGAACCTTCAAAATCTTCTAACGTAGCTTCTTCAGATGAGAAATTGAGAACCAAAATCGTGTAGTTATTGACTTACAATCGCTCAGCAAAGCACTTCCCTGGTGGTGCAGTGGTTAAGAATCCGCCTGCCAATGCAGGGGACATGGGTTCGAGCCCTGGTCCAGGAAGATCCCACGTGCCATAGGACATCTAAGCCCCTGCACCACAACTACTGAGCCTGTGCTCTAGAACCCGCATGCCACAACTACTAAGCCACATGCCGCAACTACTGAAGCCTGCATGCCTAGAGCCCGTGCTCCGCAACATGAGAAGCCACCACAATGAGAAGCCCGTGCACCCTCAATGAAGTGTAGCCCCCGCTCACTGCAACTAGAGAAAGCCTTCCCAGGAGTCCATTAAGTAGTCTAAGACACACCTAAGCAAAAGCTTGCCTCTAATATAGAAATTTTAATATATTATTTTTCTGTTTAACTAACCTTGCTTTCTCTCAGTTAATAGTCTGCATTGCCCAATGTTTCCAAATTACAGTTAAATCCCTAACACTGTTCCTTACAGATAGAGCAGTATTAGAACAATTGGACTCTTGCCAATTCTCCCAATCACTTGTTGTGTAAAACTTTCTATTTTTTGCTCTCCTCCTGTGATTAAATCAAACCTAGGAAGTCCTACTGCGTAATTCCCCTTCATCTTGTATTGAAAAGCGCTCTCCCTCCTGAAATCTGATGGACAATTGAAAATTTCAAACTGCCAAGAAACAGCATGGATTCCGGGGTTGGAAAGCAGACCAGCTGTGTGCCAAATGCCTGGGTGTAAAGAATGAAGTCTCTCATTATTGATTCAAAGCATGAATATAAACTGGACATCTCTGGAATGTGACCAGACAATACATCAGAAGGTGCTAATAAACTAGAAACTTCACACGGTGAGGTAGACGTTGCTTCAAATTCTCTTCATTGTCCTTCTTTTCATCCTTTTATAGAGAGGGCTGTCAGATTTAGCAAATAAAAGCACAAGATGTCCAGTCAAATTTGAATTTCAGAAAAATAAATAAATTTTTAGTGTGTGTCCCATGCAATATTTGGAACATACATATAACAAAAAAATCTTTGTAGTTCTTCTGAAATTCAAATTTAATTCAGTGTCCTATGTCTTTTATCTGGCAACCCTGTTTGTATGCAAAATACCTTTGTGGTGTCTCTGAGAATAATCTGGCCTTTCCTATGAGTTAATATGTGATTTTTTGGGGCTTCCTTGGTGGCGCAGTGGTTGAGAATCTGCCTGCCAATGCAGGGGACACGGGTTCGAGCCCTGGTCTGGGAAGATCCCACATGCCGCGGAGCAACAGGGCCCGTGAGCCACAACTGCTGAGCCTGCGCGTCTGGAGCCTGTGCTCCGCAACGAGAGAGGCCGCGATAGTGAGAGGCCCGCGCACCGCGATGAAGAGTGGCCCCCGCTTGCCGCAACTAGAAAGAAAAGCCCTCGCACAGAAAAGAAGACCCAACACAGCCAAAAATAAATAAATAAATAAATAAATAAATAAATAAATAAATACATAAATACATAAATAAATAAAATAAATGTGATTTTCACAAATTGGGGGAAAAGAGATTTTCAGATATCAGGCTGAACTTCTGATAAACTTTGCCTCGAGACATAACCAGGGACATTTTCCAGGCCTGGTGTGTGGGGTAGTCCACGAGTGCACAAACATTTTCTTCTAGTGTCAGACAGCAAATATTTTAGGCTTTACAGGGCATAGTCTCTGTAGTGTGAAAGCAGTCACAGACAATACATAAACAAATGAGTATGGCTGTGTGTCAATAAAACTATTTACAAAACAGGTGTCAGGCCAGATTTGACCCACAAGATTCAGTTTTCCAACTCATGTCACATTTGAACTGGCACTTAGCCAATATTCCAGAGACATTCAATTTAACTTATTGGAACATCAGTCCCACTAATTGGATATAGCTAGACTCTCCCAAATCAGAAAAATAGCATGATTGTTAAGAGAAATGGAGATCAAACTTTTGCACATATACTCTGAAAATCTGTACTATATCCCACTGCTATTGGAGAGAGAGAAGAATGATCACAGGACCACTTGGGTTTGAAGCACTGATTGGAACTCATTAAAGTTAGCACCTTATACCATTACCCAGGTCATAATTGAAAGAGACACTGTCATTTAGCCAAATTACTACTTTTTAAAAAAGAAATTAAAGAAAATGTTTAAAAATGGGGGTGATGGCTGGTAATTCAAAGACAGAAAATGTAAACTAGAGAAATAGCGCTGAAGAAGGCCTCTTGTTCCAAGGGCAGCTGAAAGACAAACACATAACAGGATATGGCTGGAGGATAAACCGCGAGAGATGGGTCTTGAGTAGTTTCCATGACTCAGTGTTCAGCCACAGAAACCAGAGAGGGGCAGACGGATGCAAAAATGGACACAAGGAAAGTGAATATGGCTGGGAGGAGGGGGACAGAAAGAGTCAAGGACCAAGAGAGGGTGAAGTGGAGTGATGGCTCGGATAGATACCTTTCCTGGCGAGACTTGTGGAAAACAGAGACTCAGAGACTGGTTTTGTTGGTGATCTCTTGCCAGCCGCTGCTTGTTTACAATCCAAGGGTTAAGTCAGACATGACGGTGTACCTGCCAATGACAGGAAAGCCTTTTTTACAGTGTGCTTTGCTGTCCTAGGGTTCAGTCTTGTAGGAGAGACTCAGGCGTACGTTTAGAATTAATCATGCATGTGACAGCCAACCCTGTATTTCAGATCATCCCTGGGGACAAACGTTTCACTTGCTAAATTTGAGGCACAAAGAGATGCAAAGCAAATTGAGGGGAAAAGAGTCACTTTATTAAAAAGAAGTTTCTCTTTTCCTTTTCATCAGCATCAAAGCCCGAATCAACCCGTCACCACAGCAACTGTGGAGATGACTGAAACAAAGTAAAGAGGTTATTGTCATTGAATCGCTATTCTCATAGCGATAGGAATAGATCGTGTACAACAGAGAGCAAAGCACGGAATGAATTATGCATAAACACAGCACATATTCCGAGAGAACTCGGAATCCAGCTGATGCTTGTGCAGGCCTGCCAGCAAAGACACCCAGGAGTCAGGATATCAGAAGTGACAAATATTTTCACTTTGTTAAAACTGGCTAATCTGTGAGATGAAACTGTCCCTAAGTTAGAATGCTAATTTAGAGGAAATGGTCTAGGATGGCTTTATGCTACTGCCTGGTTATTATCACAAAACTAATTTTTTATTATCACAAAACTAATTTTAACAAGCTACAGTAAGTCTCCTATGTGTGAACCTTCAAGTTGCGAACTTTCAAAGATGTAAACGTGCACTGGCGTGTCCAATCACATAAGTTAGTTCATGTGTCTGGTGTACATTGTCACGTGCCTGCATCCTCTACAAATGGTTGTGCTTTTGTGTACTTTACTGTACTGTACTCTACTGTATAGAGTACAGTAGTACAGTATCTTTATTTCAAGCCCAGGATGTCCGGAAACAACTGTAAAAGCAACGGTGATGTAGTTGGTACTGCTAAGAAGCACCAGGAACTGGAGGCCCAAAGAAAGGACAAAGAGAGACAAGAGGAAGAAGAAGAAACTGAAGAACCAAAGTGATTCACAACGCAGGAAACGGCAGGGGATTTTCTTTATTTAAGGAGGCACCGTTACTTTTTGACGCACAGGACCCGAACGTAGAACAGTACACGAAGGTTGCAGCAGCCGTTCAGAATGCAGTCCAGTGCTACTGCATCACCTATGACGAGAAAAAAAGAGCTGCTACCCAGACATCACTGGATCATTTTTTCGAGAGAGTAGATAGAATTGAATCCAGCAAGGAACCAGAACCTGTGCCATCAACGTCAGGCATGAGTGAAATTGCAGCTTGCCCTCCATCTCCTATTGCTGACGTTCCTTCAGCTCTACCATCTCCCACCTCCTCTCCCTCCTCCAGTCAGTAACTCTTCTTGCCTGTTCACTCGGTCCCAGCGCCTGTGTGCCAGCTGTTGTATGGTACTACTGTACCTTTCAAGGTACTGTAAGATTAAAAATGTTTTCTTTATTTTTTGTTTTTTTTTTATGTATTACTTACGTGAAAAGCATTATAAACCTATTATAGTACAGTACTATCTAGCCGATTGTGCTAGTTTGGTACTTAGGCTAACTTTGTTGGACTTACGAACAAATTGGACTTATGAATGTGCTCTGGGAACAGAACTCATTCGTATGTAGGGGACTTACTGTAATTTATATACTCTGATCAAGTGAACTCAAAAAAAAAAAAAAAAACTTCAGCTCCTGTGTGAATATTTTGCATTTGTCACAATAAGGTGTATAAGAAAGTCTTTATTATGATAAAGTCACTAGATATCATCAAAGGCAAAATTTATCTTGCTGGAAGCATAATAAGTAATCTTTATTGAGCATTTTTAAGTGCCAGGCACGTTGATAAGTGTTTTTATGTGTCTCACAACAACCCCGGGAAGAAGGCACTTTAATATCTCTAGTTACATATGGAAAATAATGAGGGCCTGAAAGGCTAAGGAACTTCCTAAGGGACGCAGCTAAGACATGACAGTGCAGGTCCTGCACCCAGGCTGCCCCACCAGAGGCCGGGGTCTTGGTCACTTCTCTGCCCTGCTGGGTTCCCTGCATGCCCGGACAAATAGCGGGTCACTCACCACGGCTGGCACAGCCAGGGTGGCCCTCATTCATTGCCATTGGTATCACCCAGGTTCTGTGCTTGGGGTTTCCCATTCGGGGTCACAAACATCGTTCATCTATTTGCTCAGGATGCTGGTTCCTGGCTGGAAAGGTGATCTGCTCTGTCATCGACCACACTGAATTCCAGAGTCAATTTTGCTGATCTTACTGGCTGGACAGGGGTGCCCTTGGTCCCTCTCCAGCCTGTGGGCAGCCCTCCAGAGGCCTGTTCTTTGGTTGTGAGTATTCATTGAAGCCGTTCTGGTTTCCTGATGGAATTAATCGTGGTACAGGGACTTCTTAGGGCCGTTCCATTCAAAGTCTAGCCCGCAAAATAATAGAGCAGTGACACCTGGGAACTTGCTGGAAAGGCAGCTTCTCGGTGCCCTCCCACCCCCCGACTCAATTTATCAGTAGCTCTGGAATCTGCATTTTACCAAGATCCCCAGGGGAGTCGTAAGCACACGAAAATTGGAGAAACACCAGCTTTGGCGGCTTCCTCTGGCCATCAATTTTCCTCCTATTCAGAAGATTCACGGCTCTGTGTCGGGAGATCTTCCAGGACCCCAGGACCAGGGCAGCTACTCTCCATCCCAGTGAACGAGAGGTTCCCTGGCTAGAGAGAGTAGAGACCAGTGGTAGTCACACTTGAAAATGCCTTTTCGTCGCAGAAGTGTAAACTGTATATTTTTCTGGGAGTCCTAGTTCTCCTAAGATTCCCAACAAAATCAATGACACGGAAGCTTCCCCCTGGGATCAGACCTGTCACAGCCCCGTGTTACTTCTTGGCTCTAATGTTCTTCCTGCATAAAGGAACTCAAAGCTTGTTAAACAATTTGATTTGTACTCTTTTTTTTAGATTCCACATATAAGCAATATCATATGGTATTTGTCTTTCTCTGTCTGACTTACTTCACTTAATATGATAATCTCTAGGTCCATCCATGTTGCTGCAAATGGCATTATTTAGTTCTTTTCTATGGCTGAGTAATATTCCATTGTATGTATGTACTGCATCATCTTTATCCATTCATCTGTCAATGGACTTATCTGCAAAGCAGAAATAGAGTCACAGATGTAGAAAACAAACATATGGTTACCAGCGGGTAAAGCAGGGGAGGGATAAATGGGAAGATTGGGATTGACATAAACACACTACTATATATAAAATAGATAACTAAGTAAGAATCTACTTAGTTCTTAGTTACAGGGAATTCTACTCAATACTCTCTAATGACCTATATGGGAAAAGAATCTAAAAAAGAGTGGATATATGTATATGTACAACTGATTCACTTTGCTGTACAGCAGAAACTAACACAACATTGTAAATCAACTATACGCCAATAAAAAATAAATAAAAATGAATACATTTAAAAAAATAAAATTAAAAAAAGGACTCAAAGCTGAGCCTGAAAAACCACGTAGAATTCAGTTCAGTGTAAGAGGGTGGGAGTCCTGGCAGCCAACAGTGAGATTTCAGTGACAGATCTCCCACCCACCCCTTTGCTTTATTCTTCGCTGCCTCAGGGATCACCTTTCCTGGATGTTTATTTAATATCCAAGAGATTAATTTTGGCTAAGTGTCTAGTGCCAGAGTCTTATCCTGTCAAAAAGAATGTATTGTCTACTTAAAGGCATGTCTTGAGTGCATAGATTGCAGAAGGATAATACAAACAGAATCACCAATTAATTGTATTACAAGCTAGATGCAAGCTCTATTGAAACAATCTGGTGGCCTTATTTATGAGGAAGCCCCAGCAAACAGCCCATGATAAAATAAGAAAACTAAACTTGAGTTTTAATTGTCCAGAACAATGAAAATTGTTAGTGTAGATTTCCTTTAAAATTAATTTTCTTTCTATTTTTCATCTTGTACTAAAATTTTACCCCCATCCATCTCCACATCTCACTTTCTCCTTGTCTATCTTCATATCTGCCACCCTATCCTTGAAGTTTTTGCATCTCTCTCCCTGTGATCAACAACTTATTTTAGATCTGGCCAGAGTCCCATTAGAAGGTTTCAATCTGCACTCCAATCACCCAGAATTTAAATTCATTCTGCATCTTGGACAAAGCAAGAGTGAGAGACTTGTAGAGATAGACATGACATGATGTGAAGACAGATGCCAAACGAGTGTGGGTTAAGGAAAGACAGATGTTGAGAGAGGGCAAAATTCAAGTGGGAGGGAGGTGAACCAATAAATATGTGAGCAGCCAATACGTGATCAAGGAGAATAAAGACCCTGTAAAAAGGACCACAGGGCTTTACAAGATCCAGATGAGAGACCCTCAACTAACCACAGTCTCGGTACCTGAAATTTAGCACTTATACTTACAGTCAACTTAATCATGTTATAAATTAAACAGCATAATTATTTCACTTGTGAAAGCACTTGACTATTCCTTCAGGTAGAATGGTCAAAGTCACTGTTATGTCAAAATTTGAATTTAATACGTTTTTATTTTCCAATATGCTATTAACACCAGCAAAATTATTGCATATACTGCATGTAGCTTTTCAAACAGCAAAAGTAAAGAAGTACTTTGGCAAATGGGGAGTAAAGGATACATGGTCCATATATCGTCTTCAGAAGCATCTTCTTAACGGATGGTGGGTCCAAACAGAAGCAGACCGTCCAGGGTGCAGTCGGCTCCTTTGCTTAAAGGAATTTGCCATGGAAATCTCCATTTTGGCCACCGTGGGTATCTAAGCTTTTCTGATGTTTACCTCATTTTTTGAAAATGAAAATATACAAACAAGCATAATTAATCTATTATTTAGGGATACTTACATACGTGGTAATAATATTCTTTAAAGGAAAGAGACGCTCAACATAAAATTCAGGATGAAAATTGCCTCCCAAAAAGGAAGGCAGTGGAAGGTCACTAAGGAAAACCACAGTGACCTTGGTGAACGTTCTCGTTCCTAAACTGAGCGGTGCGTATTCGTTGTACTACTAGCATCATACTTTATATGCTACACGTCTTCATATGCAGAGAATGTTACCTAATAAAAAATTTCAAAAATCATCCCAAAATTTTGTTTTGCTGCCAAATAAATCCATAGAATGCCAATTCAGAAACACCCCAGTTATGAAAATTCATGTTTGAACACTAATTATGTGAGGGATGAAAGAAGGCTCATGCCTTGAAATGTTTTCCTAACTGAGTTGAAAGCAGAGAAGACATCACTCTGACAAAGAAATCAAGCAAAGGACACCCGGCCCTTCTGTCTCTTGGTTGTTCGTGAGTGTAAAAATGACAGTTTCGGTTTTTTCCAAGAATAATTCTAGCAATTTTTTTCCCAGAGAAACTATAAGCTTTTCAGATAGGTCGCATGGGTTTTCTTAAATACTATTCCAGCTATGTGTTTTGGTAGGAATAAATGCCCAGAAATGCCACGGGGGAGTTGAAGAACAAACTGAAATAAAGAATCTACTATAATTGTTTTTAAATCTTTTGCCTTTTAAAAACTAAGTTTATGAGAATCATCAGAAAGTAATAAAGACTTGTTGAAGAGCACATTAGGTGTCTTAGGAAGCAAGAGCACATTAGGTGTCTTAGGAAGCAAGATCGGGAAGGAGGAGGCGAATGTGTACCTCCTTGAATGCCCAAGTCCTCTGAGCGCAGGCTCACTGTTAAGTGCTGGGCAATGGCTCTTCTCAGACTCTGCTGATGAAGCAGAGGTAACCTTCATCAGTGTAGCAGAGTACATGAAAATGGAAAAACTAGCTAAGAAAATGTAGGCTACAACCAGTATTCCAATGGTCTTGACAAGCCACAATGGTGGACCAAATCCAACACAATATACTCAATTAGAGTCTACGTAAAGTCCAACACTTAACGTTTTAAGTATGTAGTAAGAAAGTACATGTGAAAAGTTACCAAAAATGATTTTGATCTCTGTCTCCATTAATGGAATTAAAGTGTCCATGGGGTGATCATTTCCTACTCTGAATGGGTCATTCGGAAATTTTGCATTCATTGCTGTGTGCTGCATCTTAATGTTGAAAAAAACAACCAAGGTAATGAGCTGCCCTGAACCAACCTCGTAAACAGAACAGTGGCTGTCCAAACCAAAGATGAGAAGACACGGGAAGGGAAGGCCAAAGTTCAACCATGTGTATATTTACTACAGGGACTCTCATGTGAGTGAAAGTTACATTTGCACATTTTTATCTTTGAGGGTGAGGACATGGCCAAAGAAAGGAGGAATGATCTGATACTTATCTTCCCTAGAGATAATTAAACTGGAGCAGAATGCTATCAAGGAGACTCAAATATCTCACGTAGGATTATGTTAGATTGTTACTGAGTCCAAGCTCCATCCGCTCACCACAGGACAGGCCAATGAATCGGAGATGAGGTGTTGACGCAAGGAATACGACTTTATTCGGAAAGCCAGAAGACAGAGAAGACAGCAGACTAGTGTCTCCGATACACCATCTTATCGGGGTTTGGATGTCAGTTTCTTTTATCTCCTCCCCCCATTCCACAGAGAGGGGGGAGGAGATGAGGAAGTAAAGTAAAAGGGCCTTCAGTCTTGCAAATAATCACCTGGAATTATCTGGGGAGGGGATGTGTTAATTTCTTCTTTCTTGAAGCCATCCACAGGCGGGCAGGGTTCCCTGAGGCAGGGCATTAGGTGTGATTATAATAACAAAAGCAACAAAGAGCAAAGGCTAAAGTCAAAGAAACAGATGCAACATGGAGTCAATCAGTTACAAGATTAATTTTAAGATTGCTTCCAAATCTAAAGACTGTGTGTGTGTGTGTGATTTTAAATTCATGTATTTTTCCCAATTAATACAATTTTTCAAAGATTTTAAAAAATGTATTAGTACAATAAAAATTTGACTTAAACCATAGTATAAAGGCAGAACTAAAACCAGAATCAAGAGAGTCTAGAGGAACTGATGTTAAGAAAAATATTAAACCAAAGAAAATTCAAACACGGTGACCAAGACAGCCTTCACGTTCTCCTCAGCTTGGAACTTTAGAGCACGCGTCTTCCTGACTCTAGACCTTGACCTACTTTTCTGAGCATTTATTTTAGAAAACTTGTAGTCCTAAATTCTTTCTCTGCCCCTTTGAGATGTAAATCTCCTCCCAACCTCTCTCCAGGTTTACTACCTCAGAATGTAGGTAGTAAAGGACCTGGGGGCCACCCCTTTGAAATGTACTCATTAGGAAAGAGCCCTGACTGATTTCCCAGTCTCTGTGGGAGAATAGGAGCCTGACTTGATGGGCACCAATTAGCAAACGCAGATGCCTTAGTCACAGAGACAAACACTTGCAAACTCAGGAATAACTCAATGTTACACACACCCCTTTACTCAATCTCCCCCCTAACATCTTCCAGTGCTTTTCTACCAGCTCACCTGGCACTTAAAAACACTCCTATGATATCACTTATATGTGGAATCTAAAAAAAAAAAAAAAAAAAAAAGATACAAATGAACTTATTTACAAAACAGAAGTAGAGTCACAGACGTAGAAAAAAAACTTAATGTTACCAGGGGATAAGGGGCGGGGGGATAATTTAGGAGCTTGGGATTAACATATACACACTACTTTATATAAAATAGATAACCAACAAGGACCTACTGTATAGCAGAGAGAACTATACTCAATAATTTGTAATAACCTATAAAGGAAAAGAATCGGAGAAACAGTGGATAGGGATATATATATATACATATATATGTATAACTGAATGACTTTGCTGTACACCAGAAACTAATACAACATTGTAAATCGACTATTTCAACAAAAACAAGAGAAAATGAGTGCCAAATATCTCAGTCTAAATAAAAATTTTTTTAAAAAAAGAAAAAAAACCTCCTGCCTTTTGTTTCAGCAGAAATTTGTTCAGACTGAGTCTCTCCGCCACACTGCAACAGCCTTGAATAAAATCTTCCTTGCCTGTTTCCACTTGCTCCAGGACAAGTTTTGCTTTGACAATGGCAGCCAAGGTAAGACCCAAGAGTAGGAAGCCAGGAAAGAAACCAGGGGCTGTGCAGGTACCAACATCCGGCGAACGTTTCCAAATGCCTATCCACCCGCTGCCATGGCAAAGAATATAGTATTTATGGTCTCCCAGCACATACGGTGTGACCACAGGTGACTTTAATGCGGGGTAGAAAATGAACAGTGGCTTGAGATCCTATCAAGTTCTCTGAGGGAATCATACATTTCTATGATTGGCGCTGGAGACAAGAGGCCCAAGGTGCATATGTAAAACTCCAGCAAGAACAAGAACAAAGCAAAAAGCCTTTGACCCAGCTGACGCTGGGGCAAGAGCCAATGACCAGGAGTAAGCAGGAGCAGGATTGCTGAGTAGGTGATGTGTGCAGAATGGGACAGCCTGCCTCTCCTCGCGTCTTGGTTATTATGTGGTCGCCAAGGGCTCTACTTTCTCTCTCTGTCTCTCGCGTAAAGAGAAGAGCCTATATTTTGCGCATTGGTCGGTCACTCCATCGCTTAGACAAGTGCACATCTGCTCTGGACTGGGTTCTACAGGAGGTCACAGAAGTAGTCCAGGTCCTGGCCCGGCCCCCAGAAGGACACCCAACATTCCAGCTCCCTGGCCGGTTCCAGCCACAGCAGCAGAGACTTCAGAGTCGGGAAGAAGATACCGTGCCACCCTCCACAGCTGTTCTTGTACTCAAGTGCTCTGCAGCCGGGCTGCGCTACACGAGATGATGTAAATACCGTGGAGAGAGAGAGAGAGCTGTCTCAGAGGGCCAGAGGAACCAGCGAGGTCAGCTGTGTGTGTTAATGATACAACAACAGCCAGTAATAGTACCTCACGTCACTGCGCCCTTCTTATACTCCAGTGAGGAAGATACTATTGCTATTCCCACTTCTCTAAGGAAACTGAAGTTCCCACATTTAGTGAGGCTGACATTTAAACTAATGCTGATTCTAGAACCCATATTCTTATTAATGAATCCATTGGTTGTCAATTTTAGCTGAACATTAAAATCACCTGGAGTGCTATTTAAAATATCAATATCTAGGTCCCATCCCCAGAGATTCAGATTTAACTGGTTTGGCCTTAATTACTATTAAAACATTTTTAAATAAACCCTTCTGAAGGTGACTGCAATGCTGAGAACTGTGTCGCTGAGCTATTCTGTTTCTCCTCCCGCCTTCTCTGCGGTGGAAATAACAGCAGAAATCGATGCCAGCAGAGACAAAGCCGGCTTTTCACCACGTGCCCGCTCTAACTCACCTCAGCGAGTGGGAATCCGGCCTCCACACTCGCGGTCCACCCAGACTGCACCTGCTAAGGTCACCCGTTAACTCCTACCTGACACATCCACAGTCCTTTTAATGCTCATCTTCCTGCATCATTTGACACTGTGATCGGAGCATCATGCTTGAAACTAGACCTCTTCCCCGTTTTGTAAAGCATGCTCTCTACCTGTCCTGCCGTCCCAGTGGATTTCCTTCTGTGGCTCATCCCTTTTTCCCCTTGGTGTTTCCCAGGGTCCCGTCTTGACCCTCTACCTTTCTCATTGGACGCCTTTGCACCCTGCAGAGCTGGCTCGCCAGCCCCACCCCCGACATTATCAGCTACCCCCCAAGAAAAGCAGACTCATCCTTCCCATCTCCAGACAGTCTGTGTCCCGGGCCTCAGTCCCATACGTCCAGCTGCGTGTTCCAAACGTCTCCGCATGCTTCATTGCAGACCCAGGATGCTGGACCTCGTGGGGGTTACAGCCCAGGGGCCTGGGGTCTCTCATGTCGTGCAGGGCCTGTTGTATGCCTTGTGCAGGGGACAGGTGGGCACTCACTCCTCAGCTCCGAGGGGGAGGTAAACCCGTCTTGCCTTCCAAGCACACCTCTTTAGATCAGAGGGCATTGTTCTGCTGATAGTGAGGAAAGCTTATCAAGAATAGCATTTTAATAGAACGTTAAGGGAACAGAAATCAAGAGAAGTGTATTCTGTCGGGTGTTTGCCTATTTCCAGGTACCAGGGCTCAGGCCAAAGGAGAAACTGTTCAGACTCATGTTGATTTCCTATTTCTCAGATTTCTTTATCCTGACTCCTTGTACTGCTGTCTAGAACAAGCATACTCAGGTTTTCATCCTTTTTTTCACTTCAGATATTTAAGTAAAGAAATATAATTTGTCTCCCAGTTACTTAATTATATATAGTTGATGTATTTTTCTGTTTTTACTCATTTCTGAGATCACTTTTGTTAAAACACGCTGCCTCAATAAAGACAAATTGTTAGTTCTATGTCTCAGTGTTTGATAAAGTAATGTTCCTTCATTTTACCCTGTCAGGTAATAATACTCTGAAGACATCACTTTATTACTGGTTATTTTAAAATTGTATAGCATTATTCTGAACAGTTATGATACTGGCAATACTAGCGATAACAGTTAAGCTATTTTCTTTAACGAAGTTTTTTATAATCTATAATGCCTATTACTATAGTGCCCATTTTATTTTATTTTTTTCCATTTTATATTTTTATCTCCAATACATGAGAACAGAAGAATATTATAGCATCCCATCCTTTATTTTACAAGAGTTACGATAGAGTAATAACTTAAAGGTACATACATTGAGCCCCTGGTTCAAGAGTCAAAGTCCAAATTTACATGAGTTACGAGCCCAGAGGTGCTTGCTCCAAGTTAAGTGATAATTATCTGGGCGATACTCCATTTCATCTGTAATAAAGTGCAAGTGCTATAAAGACAAAAATCCAATTAGGAGGTTTGCATATGTAGTCATTGCACTGCTGAACGTATTAACTTTGTCAAATTAAATTAATGTCCCCAGTATTACATCTTTAAATCAACTTCTGTTATAATTTCCTTTTGCTCTCAGTTAATATGCACACTGTGAATATTGGACACAAGAGCATTCCATAGATTCTCCCGTTTTGCTCCACGAGTTTAACATAAAAATCATCATTTTCTCTGTGCTCCACATAAGACTTGCTGAAACTTGCCCATGAACACAGAGATCTTCCGGATATTGTAATTTTTCATTTCTCACTTCAAGCGTATCTCTAAACTGAAAACTTTAGATAAGATCGTTTATAGTCTAATTTTCATAGGAAAATGTGAATCAAGAATTGGAACCTATTGTCTTTTTTAATACTAATCTTTTTTATAGATAATTGAGAGGAAGAAAAAGTCAAGCAGTTTCCAGATACCACTCACGATATTCAGTTGGGTATGAAATAGGTGAATTAAGGATGGATTTCACTTTCCTTCCAACATGGAACCAGGACCTACTCTGTAAAATAAAAAGCCTCATGAGAAATGTGACTGGCTGGTGTGTTTCTGAGTAATAGTTTTAGGGAGGAACAGGATTTACCTATTAAAGAGTAGCTTTGGTCAATCCCAGGAGTCAGGCATTTGACCAATGCCCACGTGGCCTTCCATGACAAAAAATTTGCACTGACCACCAGGGAGTCAGCCAGACACTTTTTCCTGCAGCCTGTGGACCACAGACATGCAGATTGAGACAGAAACGCCCTGGCTGCCAGCACAAGTTCTCTTTGTTATCCAGCAGGAATATTCAGCCAAAATCGACAGTTTCTGACCTCCATCCCCCATCTCACATTTCCCCAGCAGGGCAATTCGCAGTTATTAACAGTGGAGAATTCTTAGTTTGATAGAGACTCCAAAAATTAAAAACAAGAAAATAACTTAATCAGTGGGATCTTAAGGGTAGAGACCAAGAGTGTTGGTTTCTATGTGTGTAGGTTAGGATTTTGTAGTCACATGCCAAGAAAATGGGAGGTCGGAAGACAATCCTAGGGACTTCCCTGGTGGTCCAGTGGTAAAGAGTCCACCTTTCAATGCAGGAGATGCTGGTTCAATCCCTGGTTGGGGAACTAGGATCCCACATGCGGGGGGGCAACTAAGCCCGGGCACCACAACTACCGAGCCACGTACAGCAAACTACAGAGCCCATGCGCCCTGGACCACACACGCCACAACTAGAGAGAAGCCCGCATGCCACAACTAAGACCAAATGCAGCCAATATATACATAAATAAATAAATAAAAGTCACCATTTAAAAAACAAAAAAAAGGCTATCCTATAGCTCTAAGTTAAAGGAGTGAGATGCGCCTGGATTATGAAACTGAATTTCAGGGATTGCTAACATCTTAGTTTTCACTGAGGGAAAAGAGGTATCTGGTGGTCTCCATCAGTTAAAAAAACACCAGCAAAGTAAGCACTCTGGAGCTAGGTCTCTGCAGAGAGAGACCGAGCTTCCATGCTAAGCCCCTCCCTGAGTGCCTCCTTCTGGAAGTCAGGAAGCAAACCAGGTAGGTCCAGGTGTCTTTATGTTCTTTCCAGCACATCCCTTGTACAAGGGGCACAGCGTGCTGCAGTGGCTAAGAGCATGGATGAACTTTGGAATCAGACGGCATGGATCCCTTTCATAGCACATACTAACCAGGTGACCTCAGGAAGTTTATCCAACTTTACTAATCTTAATTGTTTTCCAACTATAAAATGGAAACAGTAATGCCTAACTGTAAGAGCTGTTGACAGAACCAACTGGGATGTCTCGTGCAAAGGAAATATCACCAGGCTTACACTTAATAAATACTCAAACGGCTGCTAGAGTGCAAGCATTTTTATATTCTTTGATGACTTTTGTACTCATTAGAAAGGGAGAGTAGAAATGAGTCCTTCTACCTGAATGTCCTGAGTTGTAGCTCCCTTTCTTCCAATGCCAAGCATCTTTCTTGATTTATTTCTAATAACCAATTATACCATCTTGCAAGCTTGCAGATTTTTGTGAGTTGGCTTTCTTAATTTTTTCCCATTTCTTTCTGATATATTTTCTGCGGAATGAATTCCGTGGTCAAGGACCTCATCTGTAAAAGGTTTTCTAATTCTTTCAGAAGAACTACTAGCTTCCTCCCCTGTGTTCCCACTAAGAGCAGGGTATTTACTTGACTGTGTTTGGTTGGTTGTCCGTCTCTCTCCCTTGATACATGGAAGCTCCTTGAGGGCAGAGACCATGGCTACTTGTCCTTATTGAACTCAAGAGTGTGAAAAACAGCTTTAAAGTACACGCTTTGGGTAAACAAACACTGAGAATCATTCTGGCCAGCAATGTCATTTGGCATTTGAAGAGCCACTGGGGATGGAAAAGCACAGTCAGACATTCTGTGAGATTTTCTACCGTAAATGCCACCGTGAAAAGTGACCAGGCATTTGGGAGCCCCCGAGAGCATCATATTTGAAGCTATTTGAAGCAGCAGCTTAGGAGTGTTCTTTTAGGACTCATATCTGTTCTTGATATTTTGTTGTTCAAAGATTATGCACAGCAGAATGTAAAATATCAGGAAACGGTCTTTTAATCCTTTGTGTTCTTACATTTTCCTCTTAAAAAATAAGATAAAAGTATCTTTATTCTTTAAATATAATTAACTACTTAAGACTTCAATGATAATGACAATATGTTCTTTGTTCCATTTATAAAATTCTCAAGACACAGATAAAAGTTAATTCAAAACTCAGCTTATATTTCTAAAATATAAGAAATATGAAAACTGAATAATCACGTGAGGTCAGTGCCATTAGTGATAGCAAGTTGAGTATTAATTCACACTTGCTGGGTGTGTAAAAAATATAACAAACTTTATCTTTTGTAAAACTTGTTTTTAAAAATTTATTGGTGACCTTGCCACTCAATCTAATAAACACTTTGTTTACATAAATGGGATTTGGGGGGAAATGTTAAGAAAATAAAATACAATTAAGCAAATCAAATAGCTATTTCAGGAAAGGTATATGTCATCTCTTCAGGTTTAGAGAGGAAAGATCACTCTACTCTCAAATGCAGCCTCTTACCAATACAAAAGCAACATAATCATACTAATAGAGCAGGTAAATAGTTGAAAAAGGAGAAGTTAGGGGAGCCACTGATTTCTACATCTTATCCAACTACAACTTTTATACAAAACTTTAAATGAACCTACAAAGCACATTCCAGATTAAAATAAAAACTGAATTTTTATCAAAATGTATTCTACTATGACATAACAGAGGTGGAGCAAAAATGTATCATTTGTCATTCTGAAGACTAATGACTTCCAAGTACAAGAATGTTTAAATACATTTTAACAGAAATAAAATTTCTGAAAATTATCATAAATTTTACTGTATTTAGAAGTACCTAACCAAGGCTCCTGTTAAAAACAAGTAAATCAGTTGAAATACTTAGAGTGGAAATTTATACCCATTTCAGAGAAAATATCCTTACCTGCAATTCCTCGACCTGTGATTTCTTTCAAATTTATTGCAGGAAATTACATGCTTATCTGTCTAGTTTTTCTTCTTGAAAACAAAGACTGACTTTGGAAAATTTAGAATAATTAATTCTAAGTATTTCCGTGGTATCTAAAATTCAACTATGAAGCTATATTCCAAACTAGCTTATAACATAATGCCTTCAACAACATTTCAAAAAGTATAGCTTTATATTAAAAGTGCTATTTTGGCAACTTAAAAAAATCTTTATGAGAACAAGAACAATGAATAGAAAACAGTAACAAATATGGTAGACATTAATCCAAGGGTATCAATAATCACTTTAAAAGTCAATGATCTAAATACAACAATTAAAAGGCAGAAATTGTCAGAGTGAATAAAAAAATAAAACTCAACAATATGTTGTCTACAAGAAACCAAATTTAAGTATAAAGACACATATAAGTTAAAAAGAAAGAGATAGAGAAAGATATACCATGCAAACAGTAATCAAAAGAAAGTGAGAGTATCCATATTAATTTCAGGCAGAGCAGACTTCATAACAGGGAAAGTCATCAAGGATAAAGAGAGCATTACATAATGATAAAGAGTGAATACTTCAAGAAAATGTAACAATCCTTTGTGTATATGCACTTAACAACAAAGCATCAAAATACATGAGGCAAAACTGCAAGGAGATAGACGAATCCACTGTTACAGTTGGAGACTTTTAACACTCCTCTCTCAGAAATGGATGGATTCAGGAGGCATAAAATCAGAAATAACATAGTTAACAGAACTATCAAGCAATCAGATAGTACAGACATCTATAGACGACTTCATCCAACAGCAGAATACACATTCTTCTCAAGCTCACATAGAATATTTACCAAGATAGACCACATTCTGGGCCATAAATCACACCTTTCACACTTAAAAGAATGAAATTCTACAACATTTCAGACCACAGTAAATTAAGCTAGAAATCAATAACAGAAAGATAGCTGGAGAATCCCCAAATACTTAGAGATTAAAAAACATACTTAAAAATAACATATGGGTCAAAGCAGAAATATCAAGAGAAATTTAAAAATATCTTGAACAAGATGAAAGTAAAAATCAACTTACCAAGTTTGTTAGATGAAGTGAAGCACTTCCTTCAGAGGGAAATTTATAGCATTGAATACATGCAATAGAAAAAAAGAAATACCTAAAATCAATAATCTAATGTTCCACCTTAGGAAACTAGAAAAAGAAGAAGAAATTAAATCCAAATTAAGCAAAAAAAAAAAAAAAAAAAAAAAAGTGCAGAAATCAATGAAATTGAAAACAAAGAAATCATTACATAAAATGAACAACAAAAAAGCTAGTTCTTTGGAAAGAGCAATAAAATAAGCCTATAGCCAGACTGAGAAAAAAGAAGACAGAAATCATTTATATCAGACGTGAAAGAGGGAACAGCACTACAGATACCCTGGGCTTTAAAAAGATAACAAAGAGATGCTATGACCAACTCTATGCCCACAAGTTTTATAACCTAGATGAAATGGACCAATTCCTTGAATGACATGATCTGCTAAAACACACAAGAAGAAACAGACAACCTGAATATACCTATTAAAGAAATTGGATCAATAATTAATAATCTTCTGAAACAGAACGCACCAGGCCAAGAAGGGTTGAATGCTACTGCTGAATTCTACCAAACATTTCAGGAAGAAATTATACCAATTTTCTACAATCTCTTCCAGAAGATAGAAGCAGAGGGAATACTTTTTAACTCATTTCGTAAAACCAGCATTACCCTAATACCAAAACCAGACAAAGACATTGCAAGGAAAGAAAACTACAGACAAATCTCTCTGATGAACATAGATGTAAAAACTTTAACAAAATATTCGAAAATCAAATCCAACAATGTATTAAAAAAATGATACACCACAAAAAAGTGAGATTTACTCCAGGTATGCAAGGCTGGTTCAACATTCAAAAATCAGTTAATGTAACATGTAACATCAACAGGCTAAAGAAGAAAAATTACATTGTCATATTAATAGATGCAGAAAAAAACATTTGACAAAATCCAACACCCACCCATGATAAAAAGTCTCAGCAAATTAGGAATAGGGAGGAACCTCCTCCACTTGATAAAGAATATCTACAAAAAACCTACAGCTAACATTATACTTATGGCGAGAAACCCAAAGCTTCCTCACTAAGGTCAGGAACATAGAAAGGATGTCCTCTCTCACCACTGCTTTTCAACATCATACTGAAAGTTCTAGATAATATAGTAGGACAAGAAAAGGAAATAAAAAGTACATAGATTGGGAAGGAAGAAATAAAACCCTTTTTTTTAAAATGCAGATGGTATAACCATCCATGTAGAACATCTGAAAGAATCAATGACAACAACAAAATCATGGAACTAATAAGCAATTATAGCAAGGTGGCAAGATACAAAGCGAATATACAAAAGTCAATCACTTTCCTATCTACCAGTAATGAACAAGTGGAATTTGAAATTAAAAACACATTGCTATTTATATTAGCACTCAAAAAAATACCAAGGTATATTTCTAATATATACAAGATCTATGTGAGGCAAACTACAAGGCTTAGAAGAAAGATGCCCAGGAAGAACTAAATAAATGGAGAGATAGTCCATGTTCAGGGATAGAAAGTGAATGTTGTCAAGATGTCAGTTCTTACCATCTTGATCTGTAGATGCACCAGAATCCCGGTCAAAATTCCAGCAAGTTATTTTCTGGATATTGACAAACTGATTCTAAAGTTTATATAGAGAGTCAAAAGACAAACAATTGCCAAGTCAGTACTGAAGGAGAAGAATCAGAGAACTGACGCTACCCAACTTGAAGACTTACTATAAAGCTGCAAAGATCATTAGCAAAAGGATAGACAAACAGATCAATGGAACAGAATGAAAAGCCCAGAAGTAGACTACCATAAATATAGTAGACTGAAAAATATAGACTACCATAAATAAAGACCTTACATCTTTCACAAAAATTAACTCAAAATGGATAATAAATCTAAATTTAAAATGTACAACTTTAAAACTCCTAGAAGATAATATAAAAGAAAATTGAGGTGACCTTGAGTATGGCAATGAGCTTTTACAGATAGAACACCAAATGCACAATCCATGAGAGAAGAAACTGGTAAGTTAAACTTCATTAAAATTCAAACCAAAAAAACCCACACAAGACATTTTTCAGTAAGTGACTGGATAAATAAACTGTGGTACATCTAGACAATGAAATATTACTTAGCACTAAAAAGTAATGAGTTATCAAACCAAGAAAAGACACAGGGGAAACCTGAATGCACATATTAAGTGAAAGAAATCAATCTGAAAAGACTACATTCTGCAGGATTCTAACTTTTTTTTTTTTTAGAAGATTTTTTTTTTTAATTTTATTTATTTATTTATTTATGGCTGTGTTTGGTCTTCGTTTCTGTGCGAGGGCTTTCTCTAGTTGTGGCAAGTGGGGCCACTCTTCATTGCAGTGCGTGGGCCTCTCACTATCATGGCCTCTCTTGTTGCGGAGCATAGGCTCCAGACGCGCAGGCTCAGTAATTGTGGCTCACGGGCCCAGCTGCTCCACAGCATGTGGGATCTTCCCAGACCAGGGCTCGAACCCATGCCCCCTGCATTGGCAGGCAGATTCTTAACCACTGCGCCACCAGGGAAGCCCCTGTAGGATTCTAACTTTATGACATTCTGGAAAAGGCAAAACGATGGAGACAGCAAAAGGATTAGTGGTTGTGGAGGGATAAATGGGGTGAGAGAGGAATGAACAGGTAGAGTACAGAGGAATTTTAGGCAGTGAAACAATTCTGTATGACAGTGGATACATGTCATTATACGTTTGTCAAAACCCATAGAATGTACACCACCAAGAGTGAATCTAATATATACTATAAACTTTGGGTGATAACGAGGTGCCAGTGTAGGCTCATCATTTGTGACAAGGGTACCACTGTGGTTCAGGATGTTGACAGTGGGGGCAGAGGGTATAAGGGAACTCTATGTACTTTCTGTTCATTTTGCTTTACCCTAAAACTGGACTAAAACACGAAGTTTATTAATTCAAAAAAATCTTTAAGTAACAATACCACTTATTCTCTGTAGACTAGTACTTAAGAATTGGAAATGTTATCAAAACAACTGTGGCAAAATTGAAAATAATGACTTTATTATATGTATACAAAATTGCTACTTATCATATAAGATGTGAAAATTTTTTGTTCACGTTTCTCTTCCTCTAAATAACGTGCAGATTTTGTTATTCATGGACCATTGATAACTGTAAAATTGCTCTCTAGAGTTGCATATCTCACACTTATTTGATCCCAAAACTATTTTTAAATTATGATGTATTGTCAGAACCCCAACAGGAACTCATTAATCTGTGAGCATTTCATATGCCTTCAGCACTGAAAATGTCACCATCATGTGGTAAAAGTCCAAGACCGGAAGGTGCCGCACAAGCAGAAGGTCAAGGTTGGTCTTTCAGCACCAGGAATATGTGGATACTGCCTCTGTTTAACACACTGGTCCAACGGCCTGTGTCAGGCGCTTTCTTTTTGACTTCTTAATACACTTGTGAATTTTTCTTAGAGTTAGATTCCAGAATAATGATAAAACAAATATCTAAATATTTTAAACTTTTTCTAACATTTTAAAAAATGCAGCTAACACCAGCCCCAGGAAGACTGCAGTCCTGCAGCTTGACATACCAGGACCCAGCCCACTGACCAGCAGGCCGGCACCAGACACAGGAATGCCTGGGCCCCAGCCCTGCCCACCAGTGGCCCAACACTAGCTTTGGGACACCCCACACCTGGCAGCCAGCCATGTCGGGAACTGGCCCAATCCACCAGCAGGCTGATATTAGATCCATGACCCCCAGCCCACAAACCACCCACTCCAGAAATTGGCTCTGCCCACCAGTGGGCCAGCACTAGTCCTGGGACCCCTGGTTTCCCACAGCTAGCATCTGCATGACCCGGCCCCACGCACCAGTGGCCAGCAGCCTCCTCACAAGGCAGGGCCTGGCAACCAACTGGACTGGGGGACAGGCACACCTACCGGACCACCCACATAGTCAGTCCACCACACAGAAGGACCCACACAGCTCACATAGGGGGCACCCCTGGAGCATACAGCTCTGGTGACCAGAGGGGAGTGCACTGCTGGGACATATAGGATGTCTTCTACATAAGGCCACTTCACCAAGGTAACCAAACTACCAGATACATAGAAATAAAAATTAGACCACAGAGGAATATGTTCAAAACTAAAGAATAAGACAAAACCCCAGAAGAACTAAGTGAAGTGGATCTACTCAAAAGAGAGTTCAAAGTAATGATCATAAAGATGTTCAAAGGACTTGGGAGAAGAATGGAGGAATAGAGTGAGAAGTTATAAGTCTTCCACAAAGAGTTAGAAAATATAAAAAAAAAACCAAGCAGAGATGAAGAATACAATAACTGAAATGAAAAATGCACTAGAAAGAATCAACAGTAAACTAAATGATACTGAGGAACAAATCAGTGAGCTGGAAGACAGAATAGTGGAAATCACTACTGCAGAACAGAAAAAAGAATGAAAAAAAAATGAGGACTGTTTAAGACACCTCTGGGACAATATCAAGCACACTAATATTCACATTATAGGGGTCCCAGAAGGAGAAAAGAGAGAGAGAAAGGGGCAGAGAACATATTTGAAGACATAACAGCTGAAAACTTCCCTAACCTGGAAGAGGAAACAGTCACCTAAGTCCAGGAAGCACAGAGAATCCCGAACAGGAGCAACCCAAAGAGGATCACACCAAGACATATTATAAATAACATGGCAAAAATTAACGATAAAGAGAGAATATTAAAAGCAGCAAGTGAAAAGTAACACAGTATGTACAAAGGGAACTTCCATAAGGTTATCAACTGAATTTTCAGCAGAAACCCTGCAGGCCAGAAGGGAGTGGCATGATATATCGATATTTAAAGTGATGAAAGGAAAAACCTACAACCAAGACTACTCTATCCAGAAAGTAAACGGAGGATTAACCAAGATGGCGGAGTAGAAGGACGTGCTCTCACTCCCTCTTGCGAGAGCACCAGAATCACAACTGGCTGCTGGACAATCATTGACAGGAAGACCCTGGACTTCACCAAGGAGGATACCCCACGTCCAAGGACAGAGGAGAAGCCACAGTGAGAGGGTAGGAGGGGCGCAATCAGAGTAAAATCAAATCCCATAACTGCTGGGTGGGTGGCTCACAGACTGGCGAACACTTATACCACAGAAGTCCACCCACTGGAGTGAAGGTTCTGAGCCCCACGTCAGGCTTCCCAACCTGGGGGTCCGGCTACGGGAGGAGGAATTCCTAGAGAATCAGACTTTGAAGCCTAGTGGGAATTGATTGCAGGACTTTGACAGGACTGGGGGAAACAGAGACCCCACTCTTGGAGGGCACACACAAAGTAACGTGTGCATCGGGACCCAGGGGAAGGAGCAGTGACCCTGGGGGAGACTGAACCAGACCTACCTGCTGGTGTTGGGGGGTCTCCTGCAGAGGCGAGTGGTGGCTCTGTTTCACCGTGGGGATAAGGACACTGGCAGCAGAGGTTCTGGGAAGTTCTCCTTGGCGCGAGCCCTCCCAGAGTCTGCCATTAACCCCACCTAAGAGCACGGGTAGGCTCCAGTGTTGGGTTGCCTCAGGCAAAACAACCAACAGGGAGGGAACCCAGCCCCACCCATCAACAGTCAAGTGGATTAAGGTTTTACTGAGCTCTGACCGCCACAGCAACAGTCAGCTCTACCCACCACCAGAGCCTCCCATCAAGCCTCTTAGATAGCCTCAACCACCAGAGGGCAGACAACAGAAGCAAGAAAAACTACAATCCTGCAGCCTGTGGACCAAAAACCACAGTTACAGAAAGATAGAGAAGATGAAAAGGCAGAGGGCTATGTACCAGATGAAGGAACAAGAAAAAACCCCAGAAAAACAACTAAATGAAGTGGAGATAGGCAACCTTCCAGAAAAAGAATTCAGAATAATGATAGTGAAGATGATCCAGGACCTCGGAATAAGAATGGAGGCAAAGATTGAGAAGATGCAAGAAATGATTAACAAAGACCTAGAAGAATTAAAGAACAAACAAACAGAGATGACCAATACAATAACTGAAATGAAAACTACACTAGAAGGAATCAATAGCAGAATAACTGAGGCAGAAGAACGGATAAGTGACCTGGAAGACAGAATGGTGGAATTCACTGCTGCGGAACAGACTAAAGAAAAAAGAATGAAAAGAAATGAAGACAGCCTAAGAGACCTCTGGGACAACATTAAACGCAACAACATTCGCTTTATAGGGGTCCCAGAAGGAGAAGAGAGAGAGAAAGGACCAGAGAAAATATTTGAAGAGATTATAGTCGAAAACTTCCCTAACATGGGAAAAGAAATAGCCACCCAAGTCCAGGAAGCGCAGAGAGTCCCATACAGAATAAACCCAAGGAGAAACACGCCGAGACACATAGTAATCAAAGTGGCAAAAATTAAAGACAAAGAAAAATTATTGAAAGCAGCAAGGGAAAAACGACAAATAACATACAAGGGAACTCCCATAAGGTTAACAGCTGATTTCTCAGCAGAAACTCTACAAGCCAGAAGGGAGTGGCATGATATACTTAAAGTGATGAAAGGGAAGAACCTACAACCAAGATTACTCTACCCGGCAAGGATCTCATTTAGATTTGATGGAGAAATCAAAAGCTTTACAGACAAGCAAAAGCTAAGAGAATTCAGCACCACCAACCCAGCTCTACAACAAATGCTAAAGGAACTTCTCTAAGTGGGAAACACAAGAGAAGAAAAGGACCTACAAAAACAAACCCAAAACAACTAAGAAAATGGTCATAGGAACATACATATCGATAATTACCTTAAACGTGAATGGATTAAATGCTCCAACCAAAAGACATAGACTGGCTGAATGGATACAAAAACAAGACCCATATATATGCTGTCTACAAGAGACCCACTTAAGACTACAGACTGAAAGTGAGGGGATGGAAAAAGATATTCCATACAAATGGAAATCAAAAGAAAGCTGGAGTAGCTATACTCATATCAGATAAAATAGACTTTAAAATAAAGAATGTTACAAGAGACAAGGAAGGACACTACATAATGATCCAGGGATCAATCCAAGAAGAAGATATAACAATTATAAATATATATGCACCCAACATAGGAGCACCTCAATACATAGGGCAACTGCTAACAGCTATAAAAGAGGAAATCGACAGTAACACAATAATAGAGGGGGACTTTAACACTTCACTTACACCAATGGACAGATCATCCAAAATGAAAATAAATAAGGAAACAGAAGCTTTAAATGACACAATAGACCAGATAGATTTAATTGATATATATAGGACATTCCATCCAAAAACAGCAGATTACACGTTCTTCTCAAGTGCGCACGGAACATTCTCCAGGATAGATCACATCTTGGGTCACAAATCAAGCCTCAGTATATTTAAGAAAATTGAAATCATATCAAGCATCTTTTCTGACCACAACGCTATGAGATTAGAAATGAATTACAGGGAAAAAAACGTAAAAAAGACAAACACATGGAGGCTAAACAATACGTTACTAAATAACCAAGAGATCACTGAAGAAATCAAAGAGGAAATCAAAAAATACCTAGAGACAAATGACAATGAAAACACGACGACCCAGAACCTATGGGATGCAGCAAAAGCGGTTCTAAGAGGGAAGTTTATAGCTATACAAGCCTACCTAAAGAAACAAGAAAAATCTCAAGTAAACAATCTAACCTTACACCTAAAGAAACTAGAGAAAGAAGAACAAACAAAACCCAAAGTTAGCAGAAGGAAAGAAATCATAAAGATCAGAGCAGAAATAAATGAAATAGAAACAAAGAAAACAATAGCAAAGATCAATAAAACTAAAAGTTGGTTCTTTGAGAAGATAAACAAAATTGATAAGCCATTAGCCAGACTCATCAAGAAAAAGAGGGAGAGGACTCAAATCAATAAAATCAGAAATGAAAAAGGAGAAATTACTACAGACACCGCAGAAATACAAAGCATCCTAAGAGACTACTACAAGCAACTTTATGCCAATAAAATGGACAACCTGGAAGAAATGGACAAATTCTTAGAAAGGTATAACCTTCCAAGACTGAATCAGGAAGAAATAGAAAATATGAACAGACCAATCACAAGTAATGAAATTGAAACTGTGATTAAAAATCTTCCAACAAACAAAAGTCCAGGACCAGATGGCTTCACAGGTGAATTCTATCAAACATTTAGAGAAGAGCTAACACCCATCCTTCTCAAACTCTTCCAAAAAATTGCAGAGGAAGGAACACTCCCAAACTCATTCTATGAGGCCACCATCACCCTGATACCAAAACCAGACAAAGACACTACAAAAAAAGAAAATTACAGACCAATATCACTGATGAATATAGATGCAAAAATCCTCAACAAAATACTAGCAAACAGAATCCAACAACACATTAAAAGGATCATACACCACGATCAAGTGGGATTTATCCCAGGGATGCAAGGATTCTTCAATATATGCAAATCAATCAATGTGATACACCATATTAACAAATTGAAGAAGAAAAACCATATGATCATCTCAATAGATGCAGAAAAAGCTTTTGACAAAATTCAACACCCATTTCTGATAAAAACTCTCCAGAAAGTGGGCATAGAGGGAAACTACCTCAACATAATAAAGGCCATATATGACAAACCCACAGCAAACATCATTCTCAATGGTGAAAAACTGAAAGCATTTCCTCTAAGATCAGGAACGAGACAAGGATGTCCACTCTCACCACTATTATTCAACATAGTTCTGGAAGTCCTAGCCACGGCAATCAGAGAAGAAAAAGAAATAAAAGGAATACAAATTGGAAAAGAAGAAGTAAAACTGTCACTGTTTGCGGATGACGTGATACTATACATAGAGAATCCTGAAACTGCCACCAGAAAACTGCTAGAGCTAATTAATGAATATGGTAAAGTTGCAGGATACAAAATTAATGCACAGAAATCTCTTGCATTCCTGTACACTAATGATGAAAAATCTGAAAGAGAAATTATGGAAACACTCCCATTTACCATTGCAACAAAAAGAATAAAATACTTAGGAATAAACCTACCTAGGGAGACAAAAGACCTGTATGCAGAAAACTATAAGACACTGATGAAAGAAATTAAAGATGATACCAACAGATGGAGAGATATACCATGTTCTTGGATTGGAAGAATCAACATTGTGAAAATGAGTATACTACCCAAAGCAATCTACAGATTCAATGCAATCCCTATCAAATTACCAATGGCATTTTTTACGGAGCTAGAACAAATCATCTTAAAATGTGTATGGAGACACAAAAGACCCCGAATAGCCAAAGCAGTCTTGAGGGAAAAGAACGGAGCTGGAGGAATCAGACTCCCTGACTTCAGACTATACTACAAAGGTACAGTAATCAAGACAATATGGTACTGGCAGAAAAACAGAAACATAGATCAATGGAACAAGATAGAAAGCCCAGAGATTAACCCACGCACCTATGGTCAACTAATCTATGACAAAGGAGGCAAAGATATACAATGGAGAAAAGACAGTCTCTTCAATAAGTGGTGCTGGGAAAACTGGACAGCTACATGTAAAAGAATGAAATTAGAATACTCCCTAACACCATACACAAAAATAAACTCAAAATGGATTAGAGACCTAAATATAAGACTGGACACTATAAAGCTCTTAGAGGAAAACATAGGAAGAACACTCTTTGACATAAATCACAGCAAGATCTTTTTTGATCCACCTCCTAGAGTAATGGAAATAAACACAAAAATAAACAACTGGGACCTAATGAAACTTCAAAGCTTTTGCACAGCAAAGGAAACCATAAACAAGACGAAAAGACAACCCTCAGAATGGGAGAAAATATTTGCAAATGAATCAACGGACAAAGGATTAATCTCCAAAATATATAAACAGCTCATTCAGCTCAATATCAAGGAAACAAACACCCCAATCCAAAAATGGGCAGAAGACCTAAATAGACATTTCTCCAAAGAAGACATACAGACGGCCACGAAGCACATGAAAAGATGCTCAACATCACTAATTATTAGAGAAATGCAAATCAAAACTACAATGAGGTATCACCTCACTCCTGTTAGAATGGGCATCATCAGAAAATCTACAAACAACAAATGCTGGAGAGGGTGTGGAGAAAAGGGAACCCTCTTGCACTGTTGGTGGGAATGTAAATTGATACAGCCACTATGGAGAACAATATGGAGGTTCCTTAAAAAACTAAAAATAGAATTACCATATGACCCAGCAATCCCACTACTGGGCATATACCCAGAGAAAACCGTAATTCAAAAAGACACATGCACCCGAATGTTCATTGCAGCACTATTTACAATAGCCAGGTCCTGGAAGCAACCTAAATGCCCATCAACAGACGAATGGATAAAGAAGAAGTGGTACATATATACAATGGAATATTACTCAGCCATAAAAAGGAACGAAATTGAGTCATTTGTTGAGACGTGGATGGATCTAGAGACTGTCATACAGAGTGAAGTAAGTCAGAAAGAGAAAAACAAATATCGTATATTAATGCATGTATGTGGAACCTAGAAAAATGGTACAGATGAGCCAGTTTGCAGGGCAGAAGTTGAGACACAGATGTAGAGAATGGACATATGGACACCAAGGGGGAAAACTGCGGTGAGGTGGGGATGGTGGTGTGCTGAATTGGGCGATTGGGATTGACATGTATACACTGATGTGTATAAAATTGATGCCTAATAAGAACCTGCAGTATAAAAAAAAACAAACAAAACAACTAATACTAAACTTTCATTGGGTTATTTGTATGGAAATATGTTAATATAAATGTTTCAGACATTACATGAAGTTTCTAAAAATCTTATATTTGTATTTGTATGGAAATATGTATGGAAATATGTTAATATAAATGTTTCAGACATTACATGAAATTTCTAAAAATCTTATATGTTCTGGTATAATGTTATAAGTAATAATCCTAGTTATTACTTTAAAATGTATATCTCAGAAATAACTAATTTTCTTGTCAACTGCATTATTATGAACTTTCATCAAATCTTTAACCGTGGTCATTTTTAAGTCTTTTGTCATTTACAGACAGTTCTGGGTGTACTCTGATGATTTTGCAAATATGTTCCTATAAAAGGGTTTCATCTTCAAGAAATTCATGGAAAAGACTCTGACAAGTACAGGTTTCTGGTAACTGACTGTACTGCTGAACTGAATGAATAAGCATTTTCAGAACTCTAATGAAAAACTGATGAACTCATAAAAGTGCTAACAAAAGATCAAGATGAAAAAAAAAAAATTAATTACATGGGACTGAGTGAACTGAGGAGGATGAGTATAATTTTTGTGACTTTCTGTCTGAATTAAAAAAAAAAAAATCCCACAAGGACTCAGAGGCAAAGAATATACAAATCAATTTTCACTGCAAAGTAAAGGAGCTGTTACAGTGGAGGATTACTGGACTGAATGTCAATATTATGACATAGTATGAGTGTGTTTCATGTTTGGTAATTGCAATCATTGTTGCTTTTGTTGTGGTCATCCATGTACAATGCTTGGTGTCAGTCTATTTATCTCTTGTAAAAATAAAATACAGTGTGTGTGTGTGAAAAAAAAAAAACAAAGTAAACACAATAAGCAGAAATAAACAAGAACAATATAAAAAAAAAAAAAAAAAAAAAAGAATACTCTATCCAGTAAGGCTCTCATTCAGATTAGATGGAGAGATCAAAAGTTTTACAGACAAGCAAAAGCTAAAAGAGTTCAGCACCACCAAATCAGCTTTACAACAAATGCTAAAGGAACTTATCTAAGTGAAAAAGAAAAGTTCACAAATAGAAACATGAAAATTACAAAAGTAAAAATCTCATTGGTAAAGGCAAATATACAGTAAAGGTAGTAAGTCAACTGCATATAAAGCTAGTAGGGAGGTTAGAAGACAAAAGTGGTAAAATCATCTATATCCATAATATGTAGTTAAGGAATACAAAAACACAAAGATGTAAAATATGATGTCCAAAACAGTAAATGTGGGGTAGGGGAGTAGAAATGCAGGGTTATTAAAATCCATTCAAACTTAGAGATCAGCAACTTAAAATAATCATAGATAGATATATAGAGAGAGAAATAGATAGCCATGTACAGTGTGGGGAATATAGTCAATAACTACGTACTGTCATTGTATGGTGACATATTGTAACTAGACTTCTCTTGGCGATCATTTTGAAATGTTATAGAAATATCAAATATCAAATATCACTGTGCTGTACCAATAACTAACATAGTGCTGTAGGTCAATTAGACTTCAAAAGCAAAGAAACAAGCAAACTCATAGAAAAAGAGATCAGATTTGTCTGCCCCAGAGGCAGAGAGTGGAGGTGGGGGAATTGGATGAAGGTGGTCAAAAGGTACAAACTTCCAGTTATAAGATAAATAAGTACTAGAAATGTAATGTACAACAAAATAAATATAATTAACACTGCTGTATGTTATATATGAAAGTTGTTAGGATAGTAAATCCTAAGAGCTCTCATCACAAGAAAAATGGTTTTTTTCCTATTTCTTTAATTTTGTATCTATGTGAGATGATAGATGTTCACTAAACGTACTGCGAAAATCATTTCATGATGTATGTAAGTCAAATCATTATGCTGTACATCTTGAACTTACACAGTGAATATTGACAGCATGTCAATTATACCTCAATAAAAGTGAAAGGAAAAAAAACTGAATGCCTACTGTATGAGAGGCCCTGTGTCCTGGGGTGTTCCAAGGAAAAAAACACATCTGAAAGGAAAGGTATTGTTAATATTTTTCCATAGAACACATAGAACTAGTGTTCTATGGAACGGGATTTGGAAAATTCTGTACTAGACAATTATAACCTTTGGCACAAAGAAGAAATATTCTATTGAAAGACCCTGAGTGAACAAACAGTACCTTCTTTCATCCTGACAAACGTCCGCAAGCATGTCTACAGAGGAGATTGCTAAGCTATAGGTTCATTTCTTCTTTTAACAGACACTGCTGGAAAACAGGACATATTATATTCCTTCAAAAGCAGGTGGTCTCCTGATAAACATATGCATATTAGGGCTGGCAGAAACTATTAAACCTGCTGTTATGTAAGAAGCTTTTGGGCAGGAAAGAGCTCTCTGCAGGAGGCTCCCTTGTCTTGTCACTAACTTTAACCAGGCACCCGCATGCTCTACTCATCTCCTGCCCTAGCACACCTTTCAAATCTCTTGATTGCACAATACCTTGCCTAACCTGTTGGTTCTTCCAGTAGATCAAAGAAGTAGAAATGAAGAATAAGTAATTAACAGGTGACCAGATCTCTTCCCTAGCTTCCTGTTCAGTAATCTTGGGAACAAACTGTGAGATCGGAGATAGCATCTAAAGAAAGATCACGAGGAATCGACAAGCCTGTACACAAGCCTGCACACAGTGGTAGATGGCAACAACTCTGACCCCCCATCTCCATGATTAACTGAGATTACTTCCCCTTTTTTCCCTTTAAAAACTTTCATAGCTGAGCAGAATCTTCAGAGGTGGTCTTGAGACATGAGTCCACCTTCTCCCCAGATTGCCAGCATTCTGATTAAAAGCAACATTCCGTTCTACCAACATTTGCCTCTCTCTTGGGTATTGATTTTCGAGCAGTGAGCAGCCAGACCTGAGTTCGGTAACACTTAAAGATAGAGAACCTTCAAGAAGTGATGAGTATTAAATTCCGTTTGTGCTATAGTCTGATAAATGGCTCTCTCAGGGAACTACAACCTGATCAACCAATGATTTCCTTCCTCCATCTATACAATCATCCTGGAGGGAATAGTTTCTCCACAAAGAAATGGGACAAGAACTACTTCCCATCTCTCCTTTACAGAAGGTGTCATATTTATTTTCATCTGTATTATATGTAAAACTAATTTGATTAAAATTTTCAATCAGCAGCCAAAAAGCACAAAAAGGTTTCATGACTGCTAGTTTTAGAAGGTATGGATGACAGAAGCCAAGGGGAATAACCAAGTACCATGACCACAGGTCATCCATAGAGACAGAATGTCACTGCACGATGTAGGTTCACCGAAATGACCAGCTTTGTCTATCCATACACCTGAAGAGTTGATTTTCTTAAAATGAAGTTTCAATTACTGAAAGAGAAGGACTAAAAAGTGATTTTCTTCCCATTGTATAATAAATACATTTCAAAACCCATTGCACCTTATGATTTTGGTATACATATGTGCTACTGATGTAAAAAAAAGTTTATATAAAAGTTACTTGTGGACAAAAAAAAAATAATGTAATTTGCACTATGGATACAAAAGAAATTACTCTATAATAGAGGTTATTTTAAAAAGCAAAACACTGACTCAGAAACTTGCTCGATTTTTATTTTCCATTGAAGACATTAGCTTAGTTCAGTTTTAATCTATGGTTTAGTTGTGCATTATCGGGCACCTAAAGATATCATGACTTAATCCAATTCTTCAACAAATATCAGTTTGCTAAAGAAAAGCACGAGGGAGAGAATAAGCGCATAACTGTGACAAAAAAAAATTCCACAGCACTGCTTCGGAGGAAGTCAGAGAAGGAAGGAACAAAATGAAATCATGGACAGCAGATACTGCTTTGCCATCTATTGTAGGAATCATCCTTTTTCTTGGAATATAAAAATTACACACATTGTATTTTACGTTTACAAAGTGAAAACAAATGAATGTGTTTCATCTGACAATGAAAAAGTAATGGCTTTGAGAGCTCACATGTCAGAAAGTATCACAATATTCTGATTCATGAAGAGGCTTCCATATGGCATTACTTCTGTGTTTATTTTGAATCCTGTAATTTCTTCTGAACGGAGAGGACAGTGTCTGGAATTTGCAGATCTAGTGTGTAACTTTCTCGGGAAGGGCTCTGTTCAGTTAGTTAGTGTATCTTACTTTTCAGGCAATTCTGTGACCCTGAAGAGCAATTTCGGGAAGACCTCTGCTTTGCCAAATGTTCTTAGTGCCATCTGCTGCATGCTTCCGGCTACTGTAGAGTGGCCACTCAGGTTAATAGGAGTTAATGAATCTACAAAGTGCCGACATCATATTTATCAATTTACAATCCACATGTGGAAAGAAAACACAAGCTAACAGCATTCTGACATGGAAAATTCTTCTGAAACTGTCTTAGAAATAGTTAACAATAATGATTAGCTTTGTGATTCTTACACTAAAACTATGGCTTTAATGTACTCTATTTCTTCTGTTTCAAAAGTTTATGTGTAATAATGTCACCTAATACTTATCAGTAGTATCAGCTTCAGCTCTTCTGAAGTTATGCGATTATTCACAGGGAACTATACTCAATATCTTATAAATAACCTGTAATGGAAAAGAATTTTTCAAAGAATATATAGATAGATAGATAAATATATGTATAAAACAGAATCACTTTGCTGTACACCTTAAACTAACACAACACTGTAGATCAACTATATTTCAATACAATTTTTAAGAAAATAAAGTGAAGCTATTATTATCTTTCAGCTTGCTCCTAGAAAGGTAAAAAATCTATTGTATTTGGAAGCAGCAAAGATCACTTAATGGCACTAAAATACAGTTTAGTGGGAGATGTTTGTATTGTTTGTTTTTAATTAAAGGGCTTATTTTTTAGCTAAAAAATAAAATAGGACAGATATAGAGAGACATAAAAAAAATAGTTGAGCCCATTATTCTGAAGAGTATTGCCAAAGATCCGTATTGATAGCTGACGGCTATCTAAGTGGAGGGAGGAATCTGCTCGTGATCAGATCACCTTGTAGACAACAGGGAAGGTCACACCCAAGTGCACAGCCCTGAGGCTCCTTAACCAACAACCCATTTGGAAGCGCCGTCTGTAACTCCTCTGAAAACTGGTACATACCACGTCACTAATTATAAACCTTTGATATTTTATTTTCTTACTTAGGTTGCCTTTTCCTGAACAAAATTCATCACCGTGAGACCTGCTGTGTGTTAGGGAAACTGCCAGGTAAGCCTGAGCTCCTGCATCAACTCCGGTTCCACTCTGTCCCCTTCTTCTGACACCGGGGGTCCTGATGTCCTTCAGGGCCAGGGACGTCTGCTGCCTGGAGCGGCTCCTTGATTTGCGGGATTCTTTTCCAGCCTCATCTTGCCTGGGTGGGGGGGCCATCTCTGCATCACTTGCGATGGGCTTAGTAAGTGGTACCTTTCAACCAGATTTTCACACTTGCTGTTAAGTGCATCATGAAACATCCCCTGTTGAGATAATGGCATAGTTCAATCCGCAGTCGTAGAGTTTATTACCTAAATTTGTGGGTTTAAAATGCCCAGAGAGGGTTGCCACAGTCTTTGTCTCTCAAACTAACTGTCCTCAACAGTTAAGCTGATACAGTCCCTTGAGTTCATCTTTCCTTTTATTCCAGAGAATTATGCCTTTCCTTCACTCTGTCTAAAGACTGTCCTCAGCTGGTGAATAATGAATCCAACGATCCTGTTTCCTGGAGTGTTGTAAGATCATAGCCTCCTAAAATGTACACAAGCCATTTCCTCTGCGTTGGAAATGAGGCAGACTGTGTGTGAATGCAAAGTGTTTAATTATGTATAAAACAAATCACAGTTGCAAAATAATAAAGAAATTAGAAGCATTAGGGTAAAAGGCTGCAAGGACAA
This sequence comes from Eschrichtius robustus, assembly GCF_028021215.1. Lineage (NCBI taxonomy): Eukaryota > Metazoa > Chordata > Mammalia > Artiodactyla > Eschrichtiidae > Eschrichtius > Eschrichtius robustus. The sequence continues at coordinate 116,938,295 of NC_090832.1, forward strand.
ATATGATCAAAAGCCTGGCAAGGCAATAACAAATACATCACAAAAGTGCTTAGATTGTGGGGACTCTTGAAAGAAAGTGTCAGTTTATTATTTCTAAAAGCCGGTAGACTGGGATTGATTGAAATCTTCCCTAATCACTATGAAAATATAGTAATACAGTACTTAGATTTTCTTTTTTAGTCCCTGAGAATTTTAAACGTTATTCTGTGTACAGTAGAGACGGAAGGTCACAATGTTTAAAGCGAGCCTAGGTGTATCTTTCCTGGGAATCCTTCTCACATGCACCCCAAGATGATTAGGAAAAGAGCACTTCTTGGCCTAGAACACCTAGAATATCTGCTCTAAGACTCCCCATTTAATAGTTAATAAAACCATGAGATAGGTACTGTTGTTCTGTCCGTCATAAATCTCCCTTTTTTGTGGTTCGTCCAGTACCCAAGTTTTTGTGCTCTCCTGACACCTCTTCTCCTGGATGTAAGGGATCTGAGAAACCCATTGTCTCTACGCTATGGTGCCTTGATGCGTTCCCTTTCATGGGAGGTTATACATTATAAGAACCCACCACGCGGGCAGGGGAATTAACCTGCAAAACCTCCGCATGCGCAGAGTGAGACCGACCCTGACCGTAGCTGTGTGAGGGGCCGGTTAGCTTATCTGTTATGGTTGGAAAGTGTTTGCTGCCCCTACGATTCATTCAGGTTTTTATTTGACATTATTTAACCCATAATTGCTCAAGAGACAATAGTAGTGAAAATGGTGTTTGAACCCAAGTCCACTGGGGCTCCGAAATATATTCATTTTTCAGAGAACTACACCTACAAATATCAAGAGAGTTACATAAAAATCAGGGTTAGACCCAGGGCATCTCATCTCATGTGTTTCTGCCAATGACCTAGCCTAACCAAGAATAAAACCCTGATATTTAGGTTTATTTTTCCACCTTCAGTTTGATTTAATTCTTTAAAAATATCCCTTAACTCAGTCACCTGCCTTCTGTCCTGACATACCTAACTTCTAGTCTGAATCAGGGTATATGTTATCCTAAAGCATTTTCTGTCAGCCCGTCTGGGCCGCACTTTTACACGAAATTCAGTCTTTCCTTCCTGCTTCTCCCCATTTGCCTTCCCTCTTGGACTAACAACACACATCATCCCCCACGCCAACTTCTCCCTCGTATTTCTTTTCTACCTTTCAGAAAAGAGACGTCTGAAGACATTCCACAGAAGACAGAAAAGGTCGAGAAATAAATGTAGTTAAACAAATGAAGTGAATATAAGATGACATTTGCAGGGGAATAGGTTGGGATAATGAAACGGAAAAGAAATTCAGGATTTCCTGTGTTGGAGGAATGGAGCTGAGCATCTCTAGGCAATAGTGACTCAAAACAAAAAGCCTCTTGAAAACCAAATTGCTTCTGAGAGAGCCTTTCTTAGTGTTTTATCAAGCATAAAATGTCCAATAGCCATCAGTAGAAATGTAGAAAGGCACTCCTGCGGCCTACTTGAATTCATGCTGTGTTCAAAGCCTAGGAATTAAATGTCAGGTCTACCCCATAACAAAAGCAGACCCTCAGCCGCCCCGGGGGTCTCCAGGAATGAGACTCTAGCCCTCAGGAGACAGGTGGGCAACCTCGTCCAGCTCCGCCATGAGTCTGCCACGGGGTAAACACCCTTCCCACTGAAGAACGTTCACACAGTCCTGTGCCTTGGGTGAGACCATCTCCTTGGTTTTTCTTCTCTTTATTGTACTGGATCTTACTTTAGGACGGTATAACTGCTTTGCTTTCCTTTACCACTCATTTTTCTGATTGTAATGGTCCCTTTCTATGTTACAGAATACATTGGATCAGATTAATTTTCATCGTATAAGAAGTAGCATAGAAATATTCTTTCTCTTTTGTTTCATGATAGCATCATACAATCCAGTAGAACCACTTAAAAATGTAAGGAATGTTTCCCGATGAGCATGGCTGTAAAAGTCAACTTTCCTCCTTCTTCTACTGGAAAACGTAGAAAAGCAACAAAAACATGAATCTATTTTTTAGTGAAACTAGGAGACAGGTAAATTCCAGGCTCAACATACAAGTAAGGCTACAGAAAAGTATTTCTACCAGCTCTGGATAGGTGTGTAGTTGTATTTTGCTGTGATCTTAATCTGTACTTACCTAATGACCTGTGATGTTGAGCACCTTTTTATGTGCTTATTTGTCACCTGAATATTTTTGGTGAAGTGTCTGTTAAAAGATTCTTCCCATTTTAAAATTGAGTTGTTTTTCTTATATTGGGTTTTGAGAATTCAAACCTTGCCAATCTGTTGGTGAGCACTGGGGGGTAGTATTGTCATCTCATTATGATTTTAACCTGCATTTCCCTGGTTGTAAATGAAGCCCAGCACTTTTTACAAAGGTTTATCGGCCTTTTGGACTACTTGCTTGGGCAAGTGCCTATTCATGTACTTCGCCCATTTTTTTTCTATTGGATCTTCTCCCTTTTATTGATTTGTATGAGTTCATTGTATGTTATGGATATGAGTCCTTTACCTGTCAGCAAATATTTCTTCCATTCTCGCTTGTCTTTTAGTCATTTTCGTGGTACCTTTTGACGAGAAAATTTTGTAATTCTAAGATAGTCCTATTTTTTTATCTTTTCTTTTTCTTATCTTTTTGACTTGTGCTCTTTGTGTCTCATTTGAGAAACATTTCCCTTCCCAGATGCCATGAATATGTTATGCAAACATTTCCGTCAGCTTTATCATTGTGCCTCATCCACCTGTGAATGGTGTAAGTAGGGACCCACTTGTATATTTTCCCACCTAGATACCTATTACAGCTTCCCGCACTGTTTATTTAAAAGATATGCTTTGGGGACTTCCCTGGTGGCGCAGTGGTTAAGAATCTGTCTGCCAATGCAGGGGACACAGGTTCGAGCCCTGGTCCAGGAAGATCCCACAGGCCGTGGAGCAACTAAGCCCGTGTGCCACGACTACTGAGCCTGCACTCTAGAGCCTGTGAGCCACAACTACTGAGCCCGTGTGCCACAACTACTGAAGCCCTCACGCCTAGAGCCCGTGCTCCACAACAAGAGAAGCCACCACAGTGAGAAGCATGCGCACCACAACAAAGAGTAGCCCCCACTCGCCGCAACTAGAGAAAGCCCGCATGGAGCAACAAAGAGCCAATGCAGCCAAAAATAAATAAATAAATAAATAAAATAAAAAATAAAAGATATGCTTTCCCACTGCTCTGCACTGCTTAATCCTGTTTCCAGGCTCCCTCTTCTGTCCCACTGGGTTATCTTAATTATTCCACACAGTCTTAATGTTGCTAAATCTTGATATCCCATTGAGATATCTGATACCTTGTCATGTTTCACAAACTATCACTTACCATTTTGACTGCTTTTTATTCCCTTGTGTATCTCAAATCTTTCACCCAGGGTCATTTTTATTCTTATGAAATACATCCTTTAGAATTTAGTATAGTTTTGTGGGTGTTGACCACTTCCAAATTTTGTTTATCTAAAGATGTCTCTATTTTATTTCACCTTCATTTTAGAGGATAACTTCACCAGCTGTCTATCTATCTTAAAATGTTGACGATATTATTCTACTGACCCCTGGCATCCTTGGTTGCATTAAGGAGTGAGCTGGCAGTCAAGCTGCTGGGCTCTTTCTTGGAGGTAATCTACCTTTTCTTTCTCCTGTTGTGTTTGCCTTAGGTATTCCGCATTTTCATTATCATGTATCAAGGTGTGTGCTTCCTTTTTTATTCAAATTTTATTGAGATAATTGTAGATTCACATACAGTTGTAAGAAATAATACAGAGAGATCTCACCGTGCACTTTTCCTAGTTTTCCCCAATGTTAAAATTTTATAAAACTATAGTATAACAACGAGCAAATGAACATTTGTACAATCATCTGATCATATTCATATCTCTCCAGTTTTACCTGTACTTGTTTGCATATGTGTGTGTGTGTTTAGTTTTATATAGTGGTATCACATACGTAAGCTTGTGTTTCCCTTACCCTAGCAAAGGTAAAGAATAGTCCCAATATCGAAAGGATCCTTCATGTTGCCTTTTTATAACCACACCCACCTCCCTCCACAGCCTCCTGGGTCTAGAGGGACAAACTACAAAAATCAATTCCTACCCGAGTTATTTGAGGTCTTCTCCATCTATGTTCTGTGTTTCTTAGTGTGTCCTATGCATTCTCCATCTCTTTGTTTCTTCATGCTGCAATCTGGATAATTTATTCCTAACCAGTCTTCTAGCACACTAATTTTCTTTTCAGCTATTTCTATTCAGTTGTGAAATCTTTCCACTGAGCTTTTAATTTTAGTTACAGTTTTAGGATGAGAAGATTGATTTGGGTTTTATAAAATCAGTGTCTTTCTTAAAATAATTTTTATTTCTTCTGCCTGTTGTTTTTTATAGTGTTAGTTTGTAACCATAAGTTGTCTTATAATACATGTCTGTTAATCTAAATATCTGAATTCATTATAATCTCTTTCTAATGTCTACTTTACTTTGCTGGTTCTAATTTATGGTATTTTCTTTTCGGGGTGTCTGATCATTGTATTTGAAAAAAAATAATTGCAGGAATAATTCAAGGCCTCAAAAGATTTCACTCACTTTCATCAGGGTCTTGGGGGCTTTACAAAAGTGTCCTCTGCAGAGCCTGCGGGTTCTAGTAAGGGCTCCTTTCTTTCTGGGTCACCCTTCCTCAGAGGGGATAGCTCTTTTCAGACTCTGCAGTTGGGTAGGAATTGATTTTTGAAGCCTGTCCTTTTGCCTCAGGAGGCTGCCAAAACCACAGCTCAGTTCCACAGCTGTTTCTTTCAATAGACAAATACCATCTGGGCAAAAGCAGCTTTTAGTTTTGAGCTTAACCCTCTGAATTTTCAGTTTCTCCTAGATTTTGGCCAGGTAATTCTTCATTATCTTGTTAGCACTTTTATGCTTTTAGAAAAATTTTAAACATTTTACCCAGCTTTTTTTAGTTACCATTTCAGGATTCTGAGGGCCACTAGATATCATTTTTTAAAAATTTTTTTGAAATTTTGAGTCATGTTAATGTAATACCAATTTAGAAATTACACACGGTGCACGCACACACAAGCATGCACACACGCACACATGCACACAGATTATGGAAAAATTCCAAAGATGCACTTGTAGGGGTAGAAAGCTTTGGGAGAATTTTATCACAGATCTCCATGCCATAATACTCTGTAAAATCAGCCACACAACCATGGAGTCTGTGTTTTGTTATTTACTTTTGAGGTTTTTTAAAAAAAGATGTACAGATTGCCAAAACTTCTTGGCACAAATACAACTAAAACACAGAATGGAGCATGGGGGTAGGGGAGAGCAGACTTATTTTCCATATTAATCATAAAAGTTCATTTACTACTGAAAGTTTTTCAGGCAGTCGAATTTAAAATAATGTATCAGTTATCTTTTCTTTAGTTTAAAAACTGTGCCTTCCACTTAACTAAGAGGAAAGTATCATGACTGGTACTGCTATATTCAGTTGGCTTCAGTTGCCTGGTAAGCTCTGGAAAAGTCACTATGAATATAAGAAAGTATATATAAGAATATAAGCAAGAAAGCTTGTACCTTGATCTACGATTAAGGGAAGGCACATCTCTACAAGGCAGCAGCAACTTCAAAAAACTAATAGCTTAGTGCCTCTTAAGTGTGGCTCCTTAGTGAGCCATTATGCCTTAAGGAAAGAGTTATAGATTATAAGCTCCCTAAAGACAGAAACAATTAAAATAACACGAATGGAGACATAAGGACCTACATAAAACTGAAATTAAAAAAACCCAAGAGTTCCTATTTAATAACCTGTAAAATAAAACAACAGTGGCGGGTAGTTCATAATATTGACAGAAAACAGTAAGATGTTTTTCATGTAAAAAGAATTGTAGTTTAAATTAAGACAAAAGATGATATGGAATGTCTGTAAGTCAATCCCATTTCATATTGTCTATAAGTGCATCCCCAGACAGCAAATTCACTTAGTGATCGAGCTGTGTTTTATCCTCCAGGTATTTTAACCTTCTTCTTACAGCAATCTGAAGAAGGCGGAGAACAGTGTTGATTTGTGTGCTGTCATTGCCCTGCCGCTCATCCCTTCTCCCTGCCAAAATGGTTCTACATTGAGAAAACATATTTAAGAAGTTGCACCAGGGTTGACTTATTTAGAATCACATCTGCTCTGATAGGCCCTGGGATGTTCTCAGGTAACATGAATGCCTCACAGGGAATGATAAGAAGGTCTGCAGTTATCACATTCCGAATGTGAGTTTGATGCACAGCACTTATTGAAGGTAGTCTTTTTCAATTATTTTCATTAAATATTGTGTAGATACCAAAAAAGAATAAAATACGTGTAAAGTACAAAAATAGCAATGCAACACTTGGACAAACACCTGTTTACCTGCAACCCAGCACTGATATTGCTTTCTAGGTCTAAATGCTGGTCTCCAATCTCATCCTTTTTCCTGACCTCTCCGCTCTATCCCAAGTAACCATCACCATATTTTCTGCATCTTGCCTTTGCTTTTTAAAGTTGTCACCAAGTATATATACGCAAATGACATATTGTTTACTTTAGTATCAATACTTCATATAAATGGAATTATTGAGTGCCTTCTTGAATTTGGCTTTTTTGCCCCTGAGATTCGTCCACGTTGGATATGGTTGTAATTCACTTGTTTTCCTGTAGTTTACCAGTCCCGTGTACGAATATTCCACAATTTATTGATTCAGTCTACTATTGGGTTGTTTCCAGTTTTTTGCTGGTAACAAGCAGTGCTTCTAATAACATTCTTGCACACATTTCCTGGTAATCCGTGTGCACATGGTTTTCAGGAATAGAGACAAGGATGGAAAGTACAGGTCCTAGTTATGGTGTATCTTCAACTCAGTTGGAAAACATCAAATATTTTTGGTTTCAATTCACACTTCCTTCTACCACAGTGTCCTGCTGGCGCCATACTCAAGGCAAAACATCATGGTCTCACATTACAATTTTTTGCCAATCTAGTGGGTATGAATTGACTTCTCATTACAGTCTTAATTTCCATTTGCCTGAGTCTTAGTGAGGTTGAACATCTTGTATTTTCTGGCTGCCTGTTTTCTCAAGTGAAATGACTGTACTTTTTTTCCCTTTTTTTTCTTTTTGGCCCATTTTATTGGATTGTTTGTCTTTTTCCTGTTGATATTTGTGATTTCTTTATACATCCTGAACTCCAATCCTTTGTCAGTTATATATATTGCAAGTATCTCCTGAATTTGGTTTGTCTTTTTATTTAACTTATGGATATTTTGAGCAGAAGTTATTTAATGTATCCATTAATGCATTTGGGGCCTTGCTTTAGAAAGCCTTCCCTATGCTGTATACATAAAGATATTCTCCATCAGTACAACAATTGGAAATAATTTATGTGTTTCTGTTTAGGCCCAATTTTATTTTCACCATAGTTATCCCAATGCCTTTTCATTAAAAATCCATTTGTCTCCATTAATATAAAATGTCAACTTACCATCAATCAAGTTTATATATGTTTCATTTCTGTTTCTGGGCCCTCTTCTATTTTGTTCACTGGCTTGATTATTATAGTTTTATAATTACTCTTAACAATTTATCTCAGTAAGGCAAGTTTATTCTTTTCAGGGGTGTCTTAGCTATTTTGGACTTTTTGCTCTTCAATACTAATTTTAGAATCAGTTGGTTTGTTAAGTTCTATAACAATAAAATATACACAAACACAAACCAAAATTCGTCAGACGTTTTATTAGAATTGCGTTGAATTTACAGATTCACTAAAGGGAAAGTTGATTTTTTATGATGTTATATCTTCCACCCTGTAAATATGGTGTTTCTTTCCATTTACTTAGGTCTTGCTTAATGCTGTTTGATTACATTTTATAATTTTCTCAATGAATGTTTTGCATATTTTTTGATAATTTATCCTTAAGTACTTAATTTTTATAACGTCATGGTAAAGGTTATATTTGTTTGATTCCGTGTTCTAACTCTTTCTTGCTAATGTTTAGAGGTATGATTGAAGGTTTTCATTGCTATGTGTGTCCAGCAATCTTGCTAAATTTACTCAGTGATTCTTTAGAGGATTCTACACACACACACGCGCGCGCGCGCGCGCGCACACACACACACACCGAACAAAAAACAAACAAAAAAATTATACCACCTGTGAAAAGTAAGAGATCCATTTTTTCTTTTTAAATTTTACATCTTTCCTTGCCTTCCTTTGCTGTCCTGATAAAATGTAACTGTGGTGATAGAAGGAACCCTTGTCTCTGTCTTATCTTAAAAAGAATGCTTTCAAAGTTTTATCATCAGGTATTCTCTCCCCTGCTTTTGACAATACTTCAAATTAGGAAAATGTTTTGCTTTCACTTCTCAGTTCGATAAGCATTTTAACACAAAGCAATGTTTATCAAGTCCTTTATATCTGCATCCATTTATATGATTTTACATGTCTCCTTAATTTGTTAATATGGTATATTATTGAAGTTTATTTTCTGTTAAACCACCTTATAATTCTGAATCAACATAAATTTGTCAGATGTTAAGGCTTTAAAATCTATGTTCGCAAGTTAGTTTGACCCATAGTTTTCTTATAATGTCCAGGTTTTGAAATCAAGGTCAGGAGAGCCACATGAAATGAACAGGGGATATTTCCTCTACTTCTATACTTTAGAATAGTTTGTGTAAAGCTGGAATGAATTCATCTGTTGAATGTCTGATGGAAATTAGAAGTAAAATATTTGAGCCTTTTTGGGAAGCTACAGGGGAGGGGAGAGTTTTTAACTACTGATTCAATTTCTTAAGAGTGAAAATTCTATTTAGTTTTTGTCTCCCTATTTCTCTATAAGTTAAATTTATATTTTGAGAATTTGTTCACTTTGTATAACGTTTTACATTCATTAGAATAATATTTGAATATTAACTTATCACTCAAACTATACAGAGTATCTTGTTATACCCTCCCCCCCTTTTCATTGCTAATATTATTTTTTCACTTTTTTTTCCTTGCTCAGTCTCACCAGAGTTTGGCAATTTTGTTATCTATTTCAAATAATCAATTTTTGGCTTTATTGATTCTCTCTATTGTACGTCTGTTTTCTTTGCATTGGTCCTCTATTATTTCCTGCCTATTTTTAGGAGGTGAATGCAGATTGTTTGTCTAATTTCTTAAGTTCACTTACTTTGAGGCTTTTCTATTTTCTAATTTTCTAACATAATGACTTAAAGCTCTGTATGTCCTTCTAAGAACCACATCAGCTTCATCACATTAGTTTGATATGCAGCATTTTCATTACCATTCAGTTCTCAGGACTTTCTAATTTTCATTATGAATTCTTATTTGACCTATGATTTTTTAGAAATGTTAAATTTCCAGAAGTAGTACTTTTGTCTTATCTTTTTGTTAATTATTTCTAACGTAGTCCCACTGTGGTCAGAGCATGTGTCCTACATAACCCCAGCCGTTTAAAGTTTGGTGAGCCTGGCTTTATAGCACAGTATGCGGTTAGTTTTGTGAAGGTTCTAAGTGCCCTTGAACAGATGAGCGTTTTGCAATTCACCCGTTAAGCTAAACTTGTTAACCATGTTATTCAGATCTTCTGTACACTCACTGATTTTATGTGCCTCATCTTTCAGTTACCAGATGAATGCATTAAAATTTTCCGGTTCTGATAGTGTATGTCTTTTCATCCTTTTCAGTTCATGCATATATAAAGACTGTATTATTAAGCAGATGTATACAGATTAAAATTCTTAAATCTTGCTAGTAAATTGAAACATTTCTCCACTTATAATTACCCTTTCATCTCTACTAATGTTTTTTGTCCTAAAATCTATTTTGTCTGATGTTTTAAGGGTTATAGCTTTCTTTCAACTACTGCTTGCCCAATGTATCTTTATTCTACCCTACATTTTCAGACTGTATCCTGAAGTTTCAGGTGGGTCTTTTATTTTTTAATCAAGAGTAAAAATTCTTGTCTTTTAAATGGATCTTTAATTTTTTTATATTGTTATATTCCTGCAAATAAAATTAGGCAAAAAATAATAATACAAAAACTGAGGTCAATTTCCCCAGGCATCACTGAAACACTCTGAAACTCATTGTAACAAAGCACCAAAGATTTCTGCATTGTACAGAACATTTTAAACCCAATTTATCTAATTACTTAGTGCTTAATGATGTTAGTGAGTATGTTTTGTCTGCTGTGTGTTTATTCTGTAGTGAATGCAAATTAACTTGACTTTCTATGCTTAATAATAAACATTTACTGTTACATAACTAAACAAAGAAATCATATGTTAAATATGGTAGGGATACTATCTAAATTGGATCTAGGCGTTAGTGCCCCTAGGTAACCTACAGAAAGAAACAGAAGCTAAACCCTTAGGAAAATAACATTAGCGAGAGATTAGACATTATCAGGAAAACAGCTGAGATACTTCTGCAAGAACAGAAAAACCTCTTTCCTGAACATACACAGAACTTAACATTTTTGCTGATACATATGTGGTTATATCTTAGTTGGTTTTCATTTCAGATAGTACATTTTTGATAAAACATATGCAAATCATTATTGCAAATACCTAACTACTGAGAGCTCAGACCTGAGGGATATCGATTTGTATTACTTCTACTATCTTATTTGGGTGCTTTCTATTTGTTCCATCTTATCTGTTTCTTTTTTGTTTGTTTGTTTTACCTTTTAAAAATATTGATTGGATGGTTTTCCTCACTCCTTTTCCTCGCTACAGATTTGAAAGTTAAACCTTCTACGTCTATTCTTTTGTTGGTTATCTTAGCATTTCCAGCCTGCCTACTTATCAAAATCTGAAATTATAATTTTCACTCTTTTTAAACAATGACCTTAATTAAGCCTTTAAATCTAATGATGTCTTTCTGACTTACATGTCATTATTTTTGAATATTATAGCTCTACCGTTTTGAACCACAAAAGAAGTATTGTTTTGTGTTGTTTATATTTATCCACATATTTACTACTTTCTTTGTCCTTTATTCCTCTTTACATCTTTCCACATGAAATTGGTTTCCTTTTGCCTGGAAGCCATCTTTTGAATTTTTTAAAGAGTGTATCTTTTGTGACAAACCCTCCCACTTTTCTGCATCTGGCAATATTTTTTTTCTTTTTTTCTTTCTTCAAAGTGATTTTTGCTCAGTATACAGTTCTAGATTGACAGATATTTTCTCTCATTCCACTGTTTTCTGGCTTCCACTTTTGTTGCTGAGAGGTCAGTTTTCAGCCTGATTATACTTTCCTTTTCTCTGGTAGTTTTTAAGATTTTTTCTTTTAGTCTATGGCCTTCTGTGCTTTGAGCTAGATAATCTATGTGTTCATTTATTTTGTATTTACCTTGGATTCATGACCCTATAGATTGCTATTTTTCATCAGACTGGCAAATTCCTCAGTCTTTTTCTTTTTAAATGTTACCAGTACCTCATTCTTTGTCCTCTATTTCTAGAACTCCAAATATTTGAATTATATTGGCATTTTTCACTCTCTTCTACCTGTCTCTTTTGTGTTATATCTTCTCTTTTTCTCACTGTCCTAACGTAAGGATAAATTCCTCAGATCTACCATCTAGTTCATCATCATCTAGATAATCTCATGAAGTCTCTAATTATCCATCAAACCTAGCCACTGGTTTTATTTCAAGATATTTTCTTTTTATTTCTGAAAGTTCTATGTATTCTTCTTCAAGTCTGCTTATTTAATTTTATAGCACTTTATATTTTAATCACCTCCTTTTTTTTAATGTCTTTACTGGCGTGTAATTGATTTATCATGTTGTGTTAGTTTCTGCTGTATAACAAAGTGAATCAGCCGTATGTATACATATATCCCCATATCCCCTCCCTCTTGAGCCTCCCTCCCACCCTCCCTATCCCACCCCTCTAGGTGGTCACAAAGCACCGAGCTGATCTCCCTGTGCTATGCGGCTGCTTCCCACTAGCTAGCTATTTTACCTTTGGTAGTGTATATATGTCCATGCCACTCTCTCACTTTGTCCCAGCCTCCCTTTCCCTCGCTGTGTCCTCAAGTCCGTTTTCTACATCCGTGTCTTTTTTCCTGCCCTCCGACTAGGTTCATCAGTACTGTTTTTTTAGATTCCATATATGTACTTTAGCATACGGTATTTGTTTTTCTCTTTCTGACTTACCTCATTCTGTATGACAGACTCTAGGTCCATCTACCTCATTACAAATAACTCAATTTCATTTCTTTTTATGCCTGAGTAATATTCCATTGTATATATGTGCCATATCTTCTTTATCCATTCATCAGTCGCTGGACATTTAGGTTGCTTCCATGTCCTGGCTATTGTAAATAGTGCTGCAATGAACATTGTGGTACAGGACTCTTTTTGAATTATGGTTTTCTCAGGGTATATGCCCAGTAGTGGGATTGCTGGGTCATATGGTAGTTCTATTTTTAGATTTTTAAAGAACCTCCATACTGTTCTCCATTGTGGCTGTATCAATTTACATTCCCACCAACAGTGCAAGTGGGTTCCCTTTTCTCCACACCCTCTCCAGCATTTATTGTTTGTAGATTTTTGATGACGGCCATTCTGACTGGTGTGAGGTGATACATCGTTGTAGTTCTGATTTGCATTTTCCTAATGATTAGTGATGTTGAGCATCTTTTCATGTATTTGTTGGCAATCTGTATGTCTTCTTTGGAGAAATGTCTACTTAGGTCTTCTGCCCATTTTTGGATTGGGTTGTTTGTTTTTTGATTTTGAGCTACTTTTATATTTTGGAGATTAATCCTTTGTCAGTTGCTTTATTTGCAAATATTTTTTCCCCTTCTGAAGGTTGTCTTTTCATCTTGTTTATGGTTTCCTTTGCTGTTAATCACCTCTTTTTAAAAGCAAGTATTTTAAGAATGCTAAACACAGCCCTTTTATGGTCTGTCTGATACATTTAATATCTGGAAGTTTTGCCCGTTTGATTCAGCTGTTTGTTTACTCTTATGGTGCTTGTTTGTGTTGTCCTCTTTTCTTGTGTGTCTGCAGTTTTGACGATGAGCCCTGTTTTTTGACATGACATCTGCAAGTATTCCTTGAGGCCTTGGTGGTGGGTAGTAGGTTTGCATTCGGTTCTTCCAGACTCACGAGGCCACCTTTATACTGAAATACTGCTGACAGCCATTTTGAACCACCCGGATGACAGGACTGCAGTCTGCAATGCTGTGCACTGGTTTGTTAAGAATTAATGGGAAAACCGTCTTTCCCACAAACCTAACGCCAGTTTCAAGACAGGTAATTTTCCTTCAATGTTCTTCCAATTTGCTTTGTAATTGAAGACTTAATGTGCTGAGGTTCTATGCAAGGAGAATCACCTAGGAGACCCCAGCGTTGAGTAGGTTTGCCTCCTGACTCGACCTGCCCCCCAACCTGATGCCCTGTGAAACCTGAATTTCAAGTTCACTTAAATTTTACAAATATCTTCAGGGTGGTAGCTGCACTTACCTGTCAGAGCACTCACTGTCATCAGGCTTTGGCCCCTGAGGGAGGCTGGATCAGGGTGTATCTTCTTTCATCATGTCAGACACAGACATCAATAGCACGTTTCCTTATTACTCCCGTTAGTGTACATACGAGTGTGTGTGTAAAAATACCTGCTCTCCACTGTTCATTAAAAAGTCAGTAATTATCTAATGCCTATGTCCGAGGGTAACAGTACGGTATTTTTATTTATTTAACTAACATTTTTGATCACCTACCATTTTCATTTTGTGTTGTTTCCGTTTTCATTGCCCCTCAAGAATATCTTTTCTGTGGAGCCTGGGACCCCTGATGGCACCATGTGGTGGTTTTTCCTTCTGGAAAGAAGATGAAATAAAACTCAGTTTCTTGTGACCTTCCCCAGAAGACAGAGAATATGAAATGTCATCAAATTCTCTGTTAAGTCTTTCTTTCTGTCTGTTTTTTGTTTGCTTTTCTTTGAAATTATGTTTGCTTGTGATTTATGTTTCTATAAAATACTAGAGACAAACAAGCACCTCAGTGTCCCAAAGGAGGTAAGAAACTTGTGTTTAGCTGTGACTAAAAGTGATAAAGGGAATGTGAACACCCACCGTTTTGGACCAATAGCTCATTCTGGCTATGGAAACACAACCCATGGGGTTTAGAATAAAAAGTTTAAAAAGAAAAAAGAAAGAAAGAACATAGAGCAGGAGGGAGAGACTAAGCCTGTTTAGATCCATGTACTTGAACGTTTTCATATATTTACTTCAGTTTGGGAGCAGCTAAAAAACATTTGAATCTGTATGGCTGAGCAACGTTGGATTTGCTGGTTAACCATGTTCCTTTACAAGAAAAAAGTTTTTATGAATAGATAAACATTTCAACATGTTGTAACTCTTAATATTTTTTCCTAAAGTATCTTCTTTATTTTCCCTTAACAAACTAGAAGCATCCACAAGCTATTTAACATTGCCAGAGCACCGACAGGGTGCAGGGAAATTTGCATACATTATATAATTTAATTCATCTACCAGCAACTCTTGTCTCCCATTTTTTTTTTTTTTTTGGTCTCCCATTTTGAAAGTGAGAAAAATGAGGGATAAAGAGATTAAATAATGTGTCTAAGTTTACTTGTATGTTAAATAAAGTATGATTTAAGCTAATCCAGTAAACCTCTGACTTTTCCAGTTTAATTCATAACGGAAAAAAATCTAGCACAAGTTAAATCATTTTTATTTAAACCAAAAAATTGGAACACCATTCAAGGAGTGTTAAAGAAATAGGAATACTTTATAATTCAAATTTGAGGAAGTTTTATTTTTCTTAAAGGAATTACTTGCTCTTCCACAGTGAGGAAGCTTAAGGAGCTTAGTAGATCAGTGAAGGTGGAAATAAAGCTAATATTTTAGAGGATCTATGTACCCATGTGTTTATAACCAACTTGTATATGCACATGTGTATACATAAAAAAATAAACACTACTTATAGAAAACATGTCTTTGATTAAGAAAAGAGAGCTTAAAAACAAGCTTTGCCATAAAAAATAGGTAAATTTATTCACGAATAACATGACAGTAAGAAAATGCATTGTCACTTCATTCCTTCTGATATTTTCCCATCTGACAGATTTCTTTCTAACCCAGAGACCATTGTTATGCAAGAAAATTATTAGCCACTATCATACATTCATATATTATTAACTGAAGTAAAGAAATATTGTCAGTTTGATGTAGCTTTTCTAAGGCTATGATTAACACAAGCAATGTATGTGTTTTTATTAAATTTCTCAAAAAAAAGATGCCGTAACCCACAATGGAAATACTTGCATTAGAATGGCACTTAGACCAAATGTCCATGCTTGAATCGCTCATAAAGTATCTCCAGGAAAGTGGTGAATGGTTAGCTGTAAACCATAGTTATTTTAATCTGCTTGTTCGCATTTTATCACCATCTTAACCTAAAGGGCTCTTGTATAAATTTATGTGAAATTAGATAAATCTTGAATAAATCTGTGGCATCATTTGAATGATCTATACTCAAATGCAACCAAGAAAGAATGTCTCACCGAGTCCTCAAAACCCTGAACCAACTGGCCATTCATTTGTTCCATGGCTCTTTTGCTGCCTCTTTCATTTCTGTCTGTGGTAGAGGCAGAAAGATATGCTAATTTTTAGGTAAAAAGAATACTGATGTTGCTCTAACCTTTTAGAATGTTACTGAGCTAGACATGCTTATTTACCTATTGACTGGTATTGTAGACATTGAAATATTTTATTTTAAATGAGAAAATAGTTTTCCTACGAATATCTAGCATCATTTCCTCAGGTGCATACCAAAAACTAAAATTCTAAATATAGAACTATATGGTGCATAGAGCAACATATATTACCAGATGACAGCAAGAAAAACTCCCTTCCTCAGTGTCTTCGGAGGCTGGCTTAAAGGGTTTCTCTATAGTGAGGTTTCTCAACCTCGGCACTATTGGCATTTGGGGAAGAATCACTCTGCTTTGGGAATTGTCCTGTGTGTTGTAGGTTGTTTATCAGCATCCCTGACCTCTACCCCCTGAACACCATAGCAACACCTCCCCACTGCCTCTCTCACCTGCCCTGTGACCACCAAAAATGTCTCTAGGTCTTGCAAATCCCCCTCAGGGGCAAAGTCCCCACTGGTGTAAAGAATGCATAGAGGGGCTTCCCTGGTGGTGCAATGGTTCAGAATCCGCCTACCAAGGCAGGGGACACGGGTTCGAGCCCTAGTCCAGGAACATCCCACATGCTGCAGAGCAACTAAGCCCGTGCACCACACTACTGAACCTGTGCTCTAGAGCCACAACTACTGAGCCCGTGAGCCACAACTACTGAAGCCTGTGCACCTAGAGCCCGTGCTCCGCAACAAAGAGAAGCCACCGCAATGAGAAGCCCACACACCGCAACCAAGAGCAGCCCCTGCTCGCCACAACTAGAGAAAGCCCGTGCGCAGCAACAAAGACCCAGCACAGCCAAAAATAAGTAAATAAATAAATAAGTAAAATTTTTAAAAAAGAGAATGCAAAGAGGAATGCATAATTAAAGAGCATATTCGTTGGTCTTGGATTATCAAGTTCAGATAATTTTTCTATCATTCTATGTTATATACAGTTTTAGATCATCTTTCTATCATTCCATGTTATGTATAAAACTCCAGTCTAAAAAGGGTTTAAAGCTTTTGAAAAATTACAGTACACTGCAGGCTGCATTACACAGGGATAACAAGTGTTCTAGAGTTTTCACACATGTAGGCACTCAGTTAAGAGTTGTTGCATGAACTGATGTGTGGATGAGTAAATAAATTCTCACTAAGAGAATGAGATGGGGGTCTTCTCTAAACTCAGGTATTACTAGTCATGACCCAGCTGACCACTGCCAAGCTGAACACTGAGAGGCCCACCTGGGGGCCCAGGTGAGGAATTGTTCATTTAAGTCTCATGCCGTAGAGCCACACGGTAGCAGACTATCATGTGTGTGTGTATATATATATATATGTATATATATATATATATATGTATATATATATATATATACATATATATATATATATATATATATATATATTTGCTGCTATAGGTTCATTTTCAGAAGCTTAATCTGGACATTTGTGGGACAAGTTGCAGAGTAGAGGAACCTGAGCTCACCTCCTTTCATGAAAACACCAAAATCACACCTAACTGCTTAACAGCCATCGACAAAAAAGACTAGAACCTACCAAAAAGATCTTCTACTTCCAAAGACAAAGAAGAAGCCACAAGGAGACAGTAGGTGGGGTGCATTCACGATACAAAAGTCTAAACTGATTAAGGAGGTTGCTTATGTTTACTATCTTGCTAAAAAAAATTTTTGTACTCATCAACGCATAGATGTTGAATTTTACTACATTTTTAAAACATTTATTCTAGATGATAGTATGATCTTTTTCTTTTTTTTTTTTTTTTTGCTGATGGAATGATTTACATGATCTACTTTTTTTTAACCTTTTTAAATTGAAGTATAGTTGATGTACAATATTGTATGTTACAGGTGTACAATATAGGGATTCATAATTTTTAAAGTTTATACTCTATTTATAGTTATTATAAAATATTTGCTATATTCCCTGTGTTCTACAACACATCCTTGTAGCTTATTTATTTATTTAAATTTATTCATTTACTTATTTATTTGGCTGTGTTGGGTCTTTGTTGCTGCGTGCAGGCTTTCTCTAGTTGTGGCGAGCGGGGGCTACTCTTTCATTGCGGTGTGTGGGCTTCCCATTGCAGTGGCTTCTCTTATTGTGGAGCACAGGCTCTAGGCACACGGGCTGCAGTACTTGTGGCTCGCGGACTCTAGAGTGCAGGCTCAGTAGTTGCGGCGCACGGGCTTAGTTGCTCCATGGCATGTGGGATCTTCCTGGACCAGGGCTGGAACCTGTGTCCCCTGCACTGGCAGGCGAATTCTTAACCATTGTGACATCAGGGAAGTCCCTGTAGCTTATTTATTTTATACATAGTAGTTTGTATCTCTTAATCCCCTACCCCTATCTTGCCCCTCCCCACTGATAACCATTAGTGTGTTCTCTATATCTGTGAGTCTGTTTCTTTTTTGTTATATTCACTAGTTTGTTTTATTTTTTAGACTCTACATATAAGTGATAGCATACAGTATTTGTCTTTCTCTGTCTGACTTATTTCATTTAGCATAATACTGTCCAAGTCCATCCATGTTGCTGCAAATGGCAAAATTTCATTCTTTTTAATGGCTGAATAGTATTCCATTACAAATATATATATATAGTGTGTATATATATATACTATACTATATATATAGTATATATACTATATATATAGTATATTTATTTATATATATACTATATATATATATATATATATATATATATATATATATATATACAATTGTAAATGGTGCTGCAATGAACATTGGGATTCATGTATCTTTTTGAATTAGTGTTTTCATTCTTTTTGGATATATACCCAGGAGTGGAATTGCTGGATCATATGGCAGTTCTATTTTTAGTTTTGTGAGAAACCTCCATATTGTTTTCCAAAGTGGCTGCACCAATTTACATTCCCACCAACAGTGTACGAGGGTTCCCTTTTCTCCATATCTTTGCCAACATTTATTTGTGTTCTCTTTGTTGATGGCCATTCTGACAGGTATGAGGTGATATCTCTCTGTGGTTTTGATTTGCATTTCCCTGATGATTAGCAATGTTGGGGATCTTTCAATGTGTCCGTTGGCCATGTGCATGGAGTCCTTGGAAAAATGTCTATTCATGTCTTCTGCCCATTTTTAATTGGGTTGTTTGTTTTTCTGATGCTGAGTTGTATGAGGTGTTTACATATGTTGGATATTAAGCCCTTATCAGTCATATCATTTGCAAATACTTTCTCCCATTCAGTAGATTGTCTTTTCATTTTGCCGATGGTTACTTAGCTGTGCAAAAGTTTTTAAGTTTAATTAGGTCCCATCTGTTTATCTTTGCTTTTATGTCCTTTGCTTTAGGAGAAAGATCTGACTTAATTTTGAATGCTAATACACCCTTACATTTTTTTAGTTTATCCCACTTGGTACTGATGTATTTATTTTTATACATGGCTATATTCATATAATAATATTTTTCTTAGAATATGTATATCTCTGTTTATGAAAGAGATGGTCTAAAATTTTATTTTAATAATCTGATGCAATTACAGTGTCGATTTTACACTGGATTCATAAAATAAATTGAAAAGTATTTTTTAAAAAATATCCCTTAAAGGAATGCTGTAGTCAAGACGATTCACAGGTTCCAGTGGGTGAGTGGGCAGGCAGCTGGCAATGTGGAGGTGGTAAACCAGTGATGGGATGCTTTTGAGACACAATGTCAAGACTTTAACTCCTGGAGAACAAAGCTGAGGTTTTCCCATGTCAGGATATTAATCAAGAGTGAAAGGAATTTAAGTATAGAAATGAATATGATCCACTTATCAGAGTTGAAGCCCTGGGTGGGCCCATAATCTTCCCTGTATTGCATAAGCAGATGGTTCTTGGTGGATTTATGTGCTGGTGGGCAATATTTTAAAGCATTGGATTGCAATTATATTAATACATATTTATATGTGTTTATATATACATACACTAAGCTACACACACACACACACACACACAGAGTGATACTGTTGGATTTATAATATCCAAACTCTGAACAATCTGTGTCATCAGGGTATTCCTAACTATAGCTTGAGAAATAGAATTGGTTGTTCCAGGGAGGGCAAGGAAATTTCTGCTGTTCCTGTTACTCTCATACACCCAATACAAAACATCCTGAAGACAGGCTCCAGAGAACCCTTGTAAAATGCATTCCTTTAAGAGTACAGTGCAAGGACTCGCAGTCTGGAATCCATAAACTCCAGGTTTTATGATTTGTTTCAGAGTGTCTGAGAACCGTAGAGGTTGTATGCAAAATTATAGGTATGCTTTTCAGACTTTTTCTGAGACTTTCACCAAATTCTCAAACCTCTCTCATCCAGAGAAACTTCAGAATCATAAATTCACAGATATTCTAGAGTGATGAATTCAACACCTATCATCAGACATCTAAAATGTCACATATATTTTAGAGTGAAAGAATTAAACACCCATCACCACTTGAATATTGCTATTAGAAGTCTAATAATATCCAAAGTTAAGTATGGTAAAGGTTTACTTTGTTTAATTATATCTAGTCACCTTTAATAAAGTATTATTAAGTAAAAAATGAATGCATAACCTGGTATATTATCAGCTGTGGCTGCTTTCATTTGCTTTTAAGCTTCACAAACAGTTCACTGAAAGCTGTCATCTGCAAAACTTAAAAGTTTCACTTCTGGGTTATCTCAAGGTTTACCCAGAAAAACCGTATCTTTTTACAAGTTCATGTTTCTATTATTTTTATGTGTCTGTTAAATTTCAGTTAATATTTAAAATTACAGAAGCTAATGTTTCAGAAAATTCATTAGCTATTACTTTCAAATTGCGGGGTGAATCGCAAACTGAACCTGAGGTAAGTCTTGCAGTGCGTCATCATTAGGAGCAGTGGTCAGATTTACTGTCAGAGCCAAGCTGAGGCCTTACATCAACTCTTTCATTTAACCCTCTCAAAAGCCGTGTGATGAGGATACAATTATCTCCACTCTCAACAGGAAAGAAATGAAGACAGAGAAATTCAGTAACTCAGCCAAGAACCAGGATCCCATAACTTAGAAGTTTTTTCTGACTCCCAAATCCTAACCAGTTTAAAAGTAACTTATTGGCCATACAACTAGATACAAAATAGATAAACAACAAGGACCTACTGCATAGCACAGGGAACTATACTCGGTATTCTGTAATAACTATAATGGAAAAGAATCTGAAAAAGAATATATATATGACTGAGTCACTGTGCTGTACACCTGAAACTAACAAGACATTTAAATCAACTATACTTCAATTTTAAAAATTCAAATAAACAAACAAATAAATAAAAGAGAGTCCTTCCAGTCTCTCACCCCCCAAAAAGTAATTTATTGCTAATTATTGGTCCACTTCCGATTCTCAACACCCAAAACAACATTGGGTCTTGTGGCCCCCAGTTTCTTCCTCATTTTAATCTTCTTATACACCTCAGGAAATATCTTCTTCCTTAAAACGATTGTCAACGTTGTCCCTCTTTTTCTCAAAATGCCTGAGTCTCACATAAATAACAAGCAAAAACAAAACCAAAAACTTTGAAAAGGCACAAAGTAATAGTCCCTCTATTTCATTGACCTTTTATTGTATCTCATCAAAATTGTACACCATAGTAGCAAAAGACATTCAAGAAAAAATAACTAAAACAACTTGGTTGCAATCCCACTCTCCCCTCTGTTTCTCAGGACACTTGCCTCTCACACGAATTAGCTCTTTTTACTTTCAAGATTCCAACACAAGGTCCAGTCTCTTCGTACACTTGGATCCTAACCCTCTCCACAATCCAGAGCATCCCAGCCACTAAGCTGCAGACCTCAGGATGGCCGGAGCCTCAGGCCATCAGCTCTGGCTGTCCTTAGCCTACCCCTACACCCCAGTGGGCAGTGACTCTTCCCATTTTGTAGCCACGACACAGAAAGTCAGCAAGCATGACCCTAAGTAGCCCAACAAACAGGACTTGTCTTTAAAAATAATTTTAACAGCCTTTCTGTTAGTATAATTTTATCCAGAAGACTCATATAAAAAAAGAGAAAAACAGAGGGGAGACCTTCAAGACGGCGGAGGAGTAAGACGTGGAGATCACCTTCCTCCCCACAAATACATCAGAAATACATCTACACGTGGAACAACTCCTACAGAACACCTACTGAACGCTGGCAGAAGACCTCAGACCTCCCAAAAGGCAAGAAACTCCCCACGTACCTGGGTAGGGCAAAAGAAAAAAGAAAAACAGAGACAAAAGAATAGGGATGGAACCTGCACCTCTGGGAAGGAGCTGTGAAGGAGGAAAGGTTTCCACACACTAGAAAGCCCCTTCATTGGTGGAGACTGCGGGGGGCAGGGGGTAAGCTTCGGAGCCATGGAGGACAGTGCAGCAACAGAGGTGTGGAGGGCAAAGCGGAGAGATTCCCACACAGAGGATCGGTGCCAACCAGCACTCACCAGCCTCAGATGCTTGTCTGCTCACCCGCTGGGGCGGGCGGGGGCTAGGAACTGAGGTTCCGGCCTCGGAGCTCAGACCCCAGGGAGAGGACTGGGTTTGGCGGCGTGAACACAGCCTGAAGGGGGCTAGTGCGCCACGGCTAGCCGGGAGGGAGTCGGGGAAAAGTCTGGAGCTGCCTAAGAGGCAAGAGACCATTGTTTCAGGGTGCGGAAGGAGAAGGGATTCAGAGCGCCACCTAAACAAACTCCAGAGACAGGCGCGAGCCGTGGCGATCAGCGCGGACCCCAGAGACGGGCGTGAGACGCTAAGGCTGCTGCTGCCGCCACCAAGAAGCCTGTGTGCGAGCACAGGTCACTCTCCACACCTCCCCTCCCGGGAGCCGGTGCAGCCCGCCACTGCCAGGCTCCCGTGATCCAGGGACAACTTCCCCAGGAGAACGCACGGCGCGCCTCAGGCTGCTGCAACGTCACGACGCCTCTGACGCCGCAGGCTCACCCCGCCTCCTCCGTACCCCTCCCTCCCCCCGGCCTGAGTGAGCCAGAGCCCCCGAAGCAGCTGCTCCTTTAACCCCGTCCTGTCTGAGCGAAGAACAGAAGCCCTGAGGCGACCTACACGCAGAGGCGGGGCCAAATCCAAAGCTGAACACCGAGAGCTGTGTGAACAAAGAAGAAAGGGAAATTTCTCCCAGCAGCCTCAGGATGTACCCTGCATCAGTGGAATACCTGAATAGACAACAAATCATCCCAAAATTGAGGCGATGGATTTTGGGAGCAACGGTACATTTGGGGTTTGCTTTCTGCATCTAATTTGTTCCTGGCTTTATGTTTATCTAGTTTAGTATTCAGAGTTTATTATTATTGGTAAATATGTTTATTGATTTGGTTGCTCTCGTCCTCCTTTTTTTTAAAATATATATATACATATATATTTTTTTTTTCCTTTTTCTCTTTTTGTGAGTGTGTATGTGTATGCTTTTTTGTGTGATTTTGTCTGTATAGCTTTGCTTTTACCATTTGTCCTAGGCTCTGTCTGTCCGTTTCTTTTGTTTGTTTTTTGTATAGTTTTAGCGCTTGTTATCATTGGTGGATTTGTTTTTTGGTTTGGTTGCTCTCTTCTTTCTTTTTTTTCATTTTTCACTTTTTAATTTTTAATAATTATTTTTTAATTTTAATATCTTTATTTTATTTTATTTTTTTTTCTTCTTTCTTTCTTTCTTTCTTTTTTTTCTCCCTTCTCTTCTGAGCTCTGTGGCTGACAGGGTCTTGGTGCTCCAGCCAGGTATCAGGCCAGTGCCTCTGAGGTGGGAGAGCTGAGTTCAGGACATTGGTCCACCTGAGACCTCCCGTCTCCACGTAATATCAAACTGTGAAAGCTCTCCCAGAGATCTCCATCTCAACACTAAGACCCAGCTCCACTCAATGACCAGCAAGCTCCAGTGCTGGACACCCTATGCCAAACAACTAGCAAGACAGGAACACAACCCCACCCATTAGCAGAGAGGCTGCCTAAAATCATAATAAGGTCACAGACACCCCAAAACACACTACCGGATGCAGTCCTGCCCACCAGAAAGACAAGATCCAGCCTCATACATCAGAACACAGGTACTAGTCCCCTCCACCAGGAAGCCTACACAACCCACTGAACCAACTTTAGCCACTGGGAGCAGACACCAAAAACAACAGGAACTACAAAGCTGCAGCCTGTGAAAAGGAGACCCCAAACACAGTAAGTTAAGCAAAATGAGAAGACAGAGAAACACACAGCAGATGAAGGAGCAAGGTAAAAACCCAACAGACCAAACAAATGAAGAGGAAATAGGCAGTCTATATGAAAAAGAATTCAGAATAATGATACTAAAGATGATCCAAAAACTTGGAAATAGAATGGAGAAAATACAAGAAATGTTTAACAAGGACCTAGAAGAACTAAAGAGCAAACAAACAATGATGAACAACACAATAAATGAAATTAAGAATTCTCTAGCAGGAATCAATAGCAGAATAACTGAGGCAGAATAACGGATAAGTGACCTGGAATTCAATAGTGGAAATAACCACCACAGAGCAGAATAAAGAAAAAAGAATGAAAAGAATTGAGGACAGTCTCAGAGACCTCTGGGACAACATTAAATGCACGAACATTTGAATTATAGGGGTCCCAGATGAAGAAGAGAAAAAGAAAGGGACTGAGAAAATATTTGAAGAGATTATAGATGAAAACTTCCCTAATATGGGAAAGGAATTAGTCAATCAAGTCCTGCAAGCACAGAGCCCCATATAGGATAAATCCAAGGAGAAACATGCCAAGATACATATTAATCAAACTATCAAAAATTAAATACAAAGAAAATATATTAAAAGCAGCAAGGGAAAAACAACAAATAACATACAAGGGAATCCCCATAAGGTTAACAGTTGATCTTTCAGCAGAAACTCTGCAAGCCAGAAGAGAGTGGCAAGACATATTTAAAGTGATGAAAGGGAAAAAGCTACAACCAAGATTACTCTACCCAGCAAGGATCTCATTCAGATTCGACGGAGAAATTAAAACCTTTACAGACAAGCAAAAGCTAACAGAATTCAGTACCACCAAACCAGCTTTACAACAAATGCTAAAGGAACTTCTCTAGGCAGGAAACACAAGAGAAGGAAAAGACCTACAATAAAAAACACAAAACAATTAAGAAAATGGTAATAGGAACATACATATCGGTAATTACCTTAAATGTAAATGGATTAAATTCTCCAACCAAAAGACATAGACTGGCTGAATGGATACAAAAACAAGACCCGTATACATGGTGTCTACAAGAGACCCACTTCAAATCCAGGGACACATACAGACTGAAAGTGAGGGGATGGGAAAAGATATTCCATGCAAATGGAAATCAAAAGAAAGCTGGAGTAGTAATGCTCATATCAGACAAAATAGACTTTAAAATAAAGACTATTACAAGAGACAAAGAAGGACACTACATAATGATCAAGGGATCAATCCAACAAGAAGATATAACAATTGTAAATATTTATGCACCCAAAATAGGAGCACCTCAATACACAAGGCAAATGCTAACAGCCATAAAAGGGGAAATCGACAGTAACACAATCATACGAGGGGACTTTAACACCCCACTTTCACCAATGGACAGATCATCCAAAATGAAAATAAATAAGGAAACACAAGCTTTAAATGATACATTAAACAAGATGGACTTAACTGATATTTATAGGACATTCCATCCAAAAACAGTAGAATACACTTTCTTCTCAAGTGTTCATGGAACATTCTCCAGGTAAGATCATATCTTGGGTCACAAATCAAGCCTTGGTAAATTTAAGAAAATTGAAATCGTTTCAAGTATCTTTTCCAACCACAAGGCTATCAGACTAGATATCAAGTACAGGAAAAAAGCTGTAAAAAATACAAACACATGGAGGCTAAACAGTACACTACTTAATAACCAAGAGATCACTGAGGAAATCAAAAAATACCTAGGAACAAATGACAATGAAAACACGACCCAAAACCTATGGGATGCAGCAAAAGCAGTTCTAAGAGGGAAGTTTATAGCAATACAATCCTACCTCAAGAAAAAGTATACATCTCAAATAAACAACCTAACCTTACACCTAAAGCAATTAGAGAAAGAAGAACAAAAACACCCTAAAGTTAGCAGAAGGAAAGAAATCATCAAGATCAGATCATAAATAAATGAAAAAGAAAAGAAGGAAAAAATAGCAAAGATCAATAAAACTAAAAGATGGTTCTTTGAGAAAATACACAAAAATGTTAAACCATTAGCCAGACTCATCAAGAAATAAAAGGGAGAAAACTCAAATCAATAGAATTAGAAATGAAAAAGGAGAAGTAACAACTGACACTGCAGAAATACAAAGCATCATGAGAGATTACTACAAGCAACTATATGCCAATACAAAGGACAACCTGGAAGAAATGGACAAATTCTTAGAAAAGCACAACCTCCTGAGACTGAACCAGGAAGAAATAGAAAATATAAACAGACCAATCACAAGCACTGAAATTGAGACTGTGATTAAAAATCTTCCAACAAACAGAAGTCCAGGACCAGATGGCTTCACAGGCGAATTCTATCAAACATTTAGGGAAGAGCTAACACCCATCCTTCTCAAACTCTTCCAAAATATAGCAGAGGAAGGAACACTCCCAAACTCATTCTACGAGGCCACCATCATCCTGATACCAAAACCGGACAAAGGTGTCACAAAGAAAGAAAACTACAGGCCAATATCACTGATAAACATAGATGCAAGAATCTTCAACAAAATACCAGCAAACAGAATCCAACAGCACATTAAAAGGATCATACACTGTGATCAAGTGGGGTTTATCCCAGGAATGCAAGGATTCTTCAATATACAGAAATCAATCAATGTGATACACCATATTAACAAAATGAAGGAGAAAAACCACATGATTATCTCAATAGATGCAGAAAAAGCTTTCCACAAAACTCAACACCGATTTATGATAAAAACCCTCCAGAAAGTAGGCATAGAGGGAACTTACCTCAACATAATAAAGGTCATATATGACAAACCCACAGCCAACATCATTCTCAATGGTGAAAAACTGAAGCCATTTCCACTAAGATCAGGAACAAGACAAGGTTGTCCACTCTCACCACTATTATTCAACATACTTTTGGAAGTTTTAGCCACAGCAATCAGAGAAGAAAAAGAAATAAAGGGAATCCAAATCGGAAAAGAAGTAAAGCTGTTACTGTTTGCAGATGACATGATATTATACATAGAGAATCCTAAAGATGCTACCAGAAAACTACTAGAGCTAATCAACGAAGTTGGTAAAGTGGCAGGATACAAAATTAATGCACAGAAATCTCTTGCATTCCTATACACTAATGATGAAAAATCTGAAAGAGAAATTAATGAAACACTTCCATTTACCACTGCAACAAAGAGAATAAAACACCTAGGAATAAACCTACCTAAGTGGACAAAAGACCTGTATGCAGAAAACTATAAGACACTGATGAAAGATGATACAAACAGATGGAGAGACATACCATGTTCTTGGATTGGAAGAATCAACATTGTGAAAATGACTCTACTACCCAAAGCAATCTACAGACTCAGTGCAATCCCTATCAAACTACCAATGGCATTTTTCACAGAAATACAACAAAGAATTTCACAATTTGTATGGAAACACAAAAGACCCCAAATAGCCAAAGCAATCTTGAGAAAGAAAAACGTAGCTGGAGGAATCAGGCTCCCTGACTTCAGACTACACTACAAAGCTACAGTAATCTAGACAGTATGGTAGTGGCACAAAAACAGAAATATAGATCTATGGAACCGGATATAAAGCCCAGAGTTAAACCTACGCACATACGGTCACCTTATTTTTGATAAAGGAGACAAGAATATACAATGGAAAAAAGACAGCTTCTCCAATAAGTGGTGCTGGGAAAACTGGACAGCTACATGTAAAAGAATGAAATTAGAACACTCCCTAACACCATACACAAAAATAAACTCAGAATGGATTAAAGACCTAAATGTAAGGCCAGACACTATAAAACTCTCAGAGGAAAATATAGGCAGAACACTCTATGACATAAATCACAGCAAGATCCTTTTTGACCCACCTCCTACAGAAATGGAACTAAAAACAAAAATAAACAAATGGGACCTAAGGAAACTAAAAAGCTTTTGCCCAGCAAAGGAAACCATAAAGAAGACAAAAAGACAACCCTCAGAATGAGAGAAATATTTGCAAATGAAGCAACTGACAAGGATTAACCTCCAAAATATACCAGCAGCTCAATATCAAAAAACAAACTACCCAATCCAAAAATGGTCAGAAGTCCTAAATAGGCATTTCTCCAAAGAACATATGCAGATTGCCAATAAACACATGAAAGGATGCTCAACATCACTAATCATTAGAGAAATGCAAATCAAAACTACAATGAGGTATCACCTCACACCAGTCAGAATGGCCATCATCAAAAAATCTACAAACAATAAATGCTGGAGAGGGTGTGGAGAGAAAGGAACCCTCTTGCACTGTTGGTGGGAATGTAAATTGATACAGCCACTATGGAGAACAGTATGGAGGTTCCTTAAAAAACTAAAAATAGAACTACCATATGACCCAGCAATCCCACTACTGGGCATATACCCTGAGAAAACCATAATTCAAAAAGTCGTGTACCACAGTGTTCATTTCAGCTCTATTTACAGTAGCCAGGACATGGAAGCAACCTAAGTGTCCATCGACAGATGAATGGATAAAGAAGATGTGGCACATATATACAATGGAATATTACTCAGCCATAAAAAGAAATGAAATTGAGTTATTTATAGTGAGGTGGATGGACCTAGAGTCTGTCATACAGAGTAAAGTAAGTCAGAAAGAGAAAAACAAATACCATATGCTAACACATATATATTGAATCTAAAAAAAAAAATGGTTCTGAAGAACCCAGGGGCAGGACAGGGATAAAGACTCAGACATAGAGAATGGACTTAGAGAGGACATGGAGAGGGGGAAGGGTAAGCTGGAACGAAGTGAGAGAGTGGTATGGACTTATAAATACTACCAAATGTAAAATAGCTAGCTAGTGGGAAGCAGCCGCATAGCACAGGGAGATCAACTCGGTGCTTTGTGTCCACCTAGAGGGGTGGGATAGGGAGGGTGGGAGGGAGACACAGGAGGGTGGAGATATGGGGATATATGTATATGTATAGCTGATTCACTTTGTTATAAAGCAGAAACTAACCCACCATTGTAAAGCAATTTTATTCCAATAAATATGTTTTAAAAAATACAGAAAAAAAAAAAGAGAGAAAAACAAATGTCTAGTTAAAACTCCAGGATCTTGGATGCCCAGACCCCTGCCATTTCCTGACCTGTCTGAGAGATCCCAGGCATTCCCCGTGGCTCTCGGCGGCACTGCCTGAAAACTGTGTTGAATATTTAACAGATATTAGAGATGTATGCATAGTTTTTCCTGAATGATCTGGTCAGTTCCACAGCCTTTCATTATAAATAAAATCAAAGAATAATGTATCATTTATCCAACATGCATCTTCCAGATAAAACTAAACATGAAAAATGTGTATGTATTAAATTCAACTTTGGGGGAAATGTTAGAAATGAAAAAGTGATAGTTTTTTTTTTAATTAAAAATGCTATAAAAGTACTGAGCAAAATCAGTAGATGTTGTCCAAGTTGTCTGAGACCTCGCAGCTGGCAATGAAATATTGTCAGTGTAATTGCAGCTCAGACTCAGCCAGGCGACCTGTGAGCCTGGCTGCGACCGCCAGCCACTCAAGTGTCTGAGTCAGCATCGTGCTGTGTTATGTTCAGAGCCTTCGTCAAACCCAAAGCCTCTGCCTGCAGCACCCTATCTCCTCCCCTCCAGAATCATCGTCTTCACTACCTCACCTTTGAATTCCTTCCTGCCCACTCTGACTTGATTTTTCTTTCTACAAGAAATTCTGCAAGAAAACAAAACCCAGAAACAACTTCTTCCAATGGCCTCCTGTGGTCGAATCCCAAACCCTTATTTCAACTGGTCTCTGTTCAGCATTTCCTTGTTGAAGCTTCTTTTGTGGCTGTCGAGGCAGTGGTCCCCGGTGGTCCTTGGTAATCACTCAGCCTCCTCTTCTCCTTCCTCCTTCCCAACCCTCAATGCTCAGGCTCCCACCTTCAGGCTGGGTCCTCAGGTCTCTTCTTTTTTAAGCCAATCTATGTATTTTCCCAGGCAATCTGACCCCAACCCATCACTTTCATCATATATATATACACACACACACACACACATATATATGCTGGTGGTTATATCTTTTATATGTGTATATACTTATATATGCTGGTGATTCTCAAATTTTGAATCCTAGCTCCCCCTTGAGCCGAGAGCCGTATACCCACTGGACGTTTCCACTGGGCTGTCTCAGCAGGCCGGCCATACTCAACGTGAAGTTGAACTCACCATCTTCCCCCTCCCCAGATGGCCGCGCCGGATGGTCTCTCCTAGTTTACTCAGAGACTCAGGCCTGAAAGCGGGAGGTTTTGCTCGACACCTGCCCGAGGACTGGCAGTCATCACTACTCTCCACAGACACGTCATCTCTGAATCCCAGCCTGGAACAGAGTGTGCCATGCACGGGTGCGCAAGCCACGCTTTTTTTTTTTTTTTTTTCCTTCATTAAGCTGAACTAATGCCAGGTGCTTTTCTGCAAGTGGAAATAGGAACAAGTAGAGTTTCTTGCTTTACATTCTTCAGTGGCTCCCTGCTCAAGTCAGAACAGAATCCTGAATTCTTGCTGAGACCCTCAGCCGTGGAGCCCCTGCCTTATAGTCACACCTTCAGAAGTGCCCTGGGTGCTGGGAGAATCCAACCACTTGCCGCTCTCAATGGATGATCAGCTCTCAAGCCTTCACAGTTTTTCAAGTATTTTTTCTTTGAACACCCCACCCTGATGTCACCGAAATCCAGCTTTTCCTTAAGACTTAGCACAGCATTACATTCCTCAGGAAACCCTCTGCAGCTTCCCATAGCGTCCTGTGCAAACTGGAAGGGTGGATTTCTGGAAACTCACCACGTCAGAATTACTTATTCATCCATCTCCCCCACCAGCCCATGAACATAAGAATCAAGACGCTTTTTCCTCTCTGCACCCACTCCAACTAGCACAGCAGTGATGATTAATGATTGCTTGCTGAAGAGATGAATAGGTTTAGGGAGATTCATAAAGAATGCTTTCTTATTTCCTCTTTGAAAAAGGTTATGGTAAAATGTGAGTGCCGCTAGGGGGCACAGAATTATAACAGAATTTTCCCGTCCACTTGCTCAAAGGAGAGGTTTGCCTTCTGTATCAACCTCTTCACACGGCTTCTAAGTATATGTATCTTAGAAAGATCAAGTAACTGTATTCAAATTATTTCCAGAAAGAAGTGTTTAAGCAGTTGGCTGAAAGAAAAACAGTAGCACTGCCGTACTAACACGTCAGGAAAAAAATGAAATCAGGCATAGCCAAGCACGATAAACAGGGTTTTGTGAATAAAACTGAAGGTAATGTTAGGAAAAAGCTAAAAATGTAAATACAATTCCAAGACATTGATACTACACGATTTGGGACTGTTTTAAAATGTTGAATCCAAAAAAAAAAACTATCTATGCGGGGAAGCCCTATTTCTGCAGGAAAAGTGAACAGGAATATGAAGTCTATTTCTGTGTTTAGAATAAAACTCCAAATCCTGCTTTACAACAGCTACTAGAAACTTTCCAACACTTCTCTTTTGGTAAGAAAAACAGTCAAAATTATTAAGACAATAATAGGCTAAAGCTTTTTATTTCAAAAGTTAATATAGTTTCGTAGTTAAAAATCTGGTTTTGTTTTTTGTTTCTGTGGGTTTTGTTTGGTTCTGTTTTTGCATTAAATACCTGTAAGTTTGAATCCAGACTCAACTGCTTATTAGTTCTGGAAAATTATTAACTTGCTCACACCTCAGTTTTTTCCCTATAAACTGGATACGACTGCAATGCTCACCTAAGAGGCTGTTGTCAGAATCAAGTGAAATAATTCTTGGAAATCACAGGGCCTCGTGCACAGTAAACACGTGCTAAATATTTGCTATTATTTTGTTTTGACAATGGTGATTGACACATTATTTCAGTAATTCCTAGGAAAGTAAATTTTGATAGTTCCTGGGATGAAAATGGTGAGAATTTTTGAGCCTTTCCCACACTATCTGTCTGGTCCCCAAGCAGCTTCTCTTCACACCTGCATCCACTCACACCTACACCTTTTCTGCATCCCTGGGCAGAGGCTGTTCTGAAGGGGCCATGCCTCATCCACTGAGGGCAGGGCTGCTGTGTTAGAACCCTCACATAGTCTGGCCAGGCTCTTACGATCTCTAATGTTGCCCTGGGTTCTCTAATTTCTACTTGTTGGTGAAACACATTGAGAATCTCAGCATCATGTCTCCTAGATAAGAATCCTCAATGGACTAAAAATGATATCTGTGGTACACAATGCTGATACATTTAAAATAATAAGAGGAAGTAAATATATTTAGTGTATCAATGGTTATAAGATACCTGAGAAACACAATTATAGTTGCTATGCTTGTAGGTTTGGTGATGATCTGATAGGAGGGAAACAAAAGCTAAGGGAAAGGATGGCATGGCTTAAAGGGCATTCCACTCAAGAGTTAGGGGACTTCAGTCCTTCCTCCAAAGGCAAACAGCTGAGTCTTGGGCAAGTCGCTGAACAGCAGCCAACAATGGATTTCCATTTCTTCATCAGCTGATGTCCCTTTTGCTCTAAGGTTTGAGGATTCTATTTGTCATTACCATCTGGTTGACCCAGCAACTCACAGTGGGTCAAAATGCATTCATATCTCTAAAAAGTAGCACTTCCATCCGTCACTAGATGATCAGAACCATGACAGTGACCTGATGGGAGGTGTGTTGAAGTGGTAGGGCTGTGGCAGAGGGGGAACTTGGGGGGGGGGCACAGACAAGAAGGAAAGGTGGAGAGTCATGGGGTCACTGACATTCTGTGAAACCAGCTCTGCCTTAAAAGTCTTCCCTGGGCATGTCTAGCTCTTGTATAGAATTTTCCATATTACTATTTTAGAGTACCCTTCAGATGAAAAATATAATGGGATAGAAAACACATTGAAGTAAAATATTTCTAGTAACTATTTTCAATTGAAACCATCTCCAGGTAGACTTCAGAGAATAAAAGTTTCCATGGTCATAAATTTCAGGCAGGCATCTTACAACGCGTTGAAAGCACTCCCATCTTCAAAGGATGGCGAGTGGAAATCACTTCACATGCTCTACGCTAGAAATAAACATTTGCTTTGAAAAAGGTGGTCAACTTTTACCCTTATACCTCTTTATAATGCTCTAATGTAATTATTATGGTTATAATATACACTACTGTATTGTTTTACTCTTTGTGCTATATGCCACCCTCTCTTGTGATATTAGGTTTTAATATTTCAACAAAAAGAATGAAAGGCAGTTTCCTAGCAACATCTGTATTCAAAGGCACAAAGAGAGAAAAAGCTTGATCAGAACACTCTGTTTTCCCCACAGTTAATTCTTGCCTTTTGAGGGGAGTTAGCTGGTAGTGAAGAAGCCGCGTCCACACAGAGAATCCGGGGTGAGAGGCCGTGCAGCCTCACGTGGCCTTTCCTTCGGAGCACGCGCAGGCCGGGTGTTAGGGTTTGCGGCCAAACCCCTCTTTCCCAAGGTAGCAGGCAGAGTCAGTGAAATACAACCATATGCTCTTTTGTACATGTTCTATTAAAGATGCGGAACCAGCACTGGGGTGGGGTGGGGAAGAAGGGATACTAAACTGGAAGGCGAGGTTGTTGGGTTCCTAGTAACCCTCATAGCAACCACCTGTGAGCGCTTGGTCCGGTCCCCTCTGGGGTGTCTGGTCTTTCCCACCTCTAAACCGCTGCTAATCACCACCTTTGATGCTGTTTTAAAGTTTCATGCATTTACTTCATCAACACCACGGCTTCACTAATATCATTGCGCACCCCCCATCACCCCGCATCCCTGGGAGATCAGGCAACTGGCTCTTTTCCGCGAAACGTGTCCCGCCTTCCCGAACCTTCCTGCCTGCACGCTGGGCCCGGTGCGCCCGCGAGATGGAAGGGACCTGACCTTCGTGGTGGGGCGGGGCAAAGTCTGCAAGAAGGAAAACCCGCTTGGTCAAGAGAACGTGGTTTTCGTTCTCCTGCCTGCAGAAAAGCCAAGATGTTCACGTTTAAAGCGTGCACACGAGTCCTTTTAGGCCTCTAGGGCTTTCACCCTGAAAGTCCCCGCGCAGAAACTCCGGGGGTGTGTGTGTGTGTGTCTAAATATAGCGACGGCCGGCTCCCCGCCCTCGGCCGGGTCCTCGCGCGGCTCGGGGACCGGAGCGCTCGCTCCAGGGCGCGCTCTGCCTCGGCTTGAACATCGGGCCACCGGGCGTCCCCCTCGCCCCTCCACGCGCGCGGGTGGGAAGTGAATTAGGGGACCGGAGAGCGACTCCGGGGGCCGGAGCTCAGCAGTCACGTGGCGCCGCCGCCAGCTGCACGGAGCGCCGCGGGGAAGCGTGCGCCGCCGCCGCCAGGCTTGGGGACAAGGCGGGAGGGAAGCGGGGTCCCGCCGGCGGCCTGGAGCCGGCGAGAGGGCCGCGCAGGCCTCACAGCGACGACAATAAAAGGAAGGGCAAAGCGTGGAGGTGCCGCGGCTGCCGAAGGCAGACGGGAGCGGCCGTGGGTGTGCGCCCAGAGCGGGGCCGGCAGAGCATCTCCCTCCGAGGGGCGGCGACAGCCGCCACCGGACTCGCGCCTCGGCTTTAGGCTTCTGGAAGGGAGAGGCACTTGGACGCACTACCTCGGAAGCGTCTGCTCTGGCTTTGTGGTGGAACCCCAGTTCTTCCTTCAATCTAACTTGTGATCCTTTCCTTCCTATTTGGGGGGGGGGAGGGGTTCCACTCTGCTGGAAGAAGTTCCCAAGCCCGGCTTCCTTTCGGCGTCCCCAGCTGACTGCGGGGTTGGGCGGCTTACGGTTTTTGACACGGGCTCGCCGAAGGCCAGAGGCGCAGCCAGGGACCCCGCGGCCTCCCTCCTCCCCGGGGGCTGGGGGCTTGGGGGCGGCAGGAGATCCAGCCACTCGTCCCTCGCGACGCGTCTCTCACCGCGTAAGTGGCGGCAGACGGGGGTGGGGAGGGGACCCCGCGAAGCCGGTGTCCTGGGCTCTCCGTCCTCCAGGATTTTCCCCCCAAACTCTGGGGCCGCCGCCGCCACTGCCGAGACTCGGCCGTTCTATGACTATCTCGGACATAAATGAAAATTTCTTGACGGAGGGACCCGGTTTGTCCTCCCCTGCTTCGCGCGGCTGCCAGGCGCGGCTCGGGGCCGCTCGTTCACCGCGGAGGAGCCACTTTGGAGTTTTGACGCCCTCCCCACACTCCACCCCCGGGCTGGGAGGGATGTCCGGCTACTCTGTCTGATGCCGGGATGGAAAGTCACAGCCCGCCAGCCGGAGTGAGCGGCGGGGAGATGCCCGGTGCCCACCTCGCCGGCTCGGCGGCCGTGTCGTGCGGGTCAGCACCCTGAACGCGGGGACCCGAGCGCCCCCGCCCGGAGCCTCGGCCCGCGCGCCCGGGCACTGGCTGGTACCTGGAGGGAAGGGCCGGGCCGTTCCCGCGCACACCCCTCGCGGAAGGACGGCGGGACCAGCCCTCGCGGCGGCGTAGCGGCGGGAGGGAACGGCGCCTGCCTCTCCCGTTCCTCCTCCGGGCACAAGGCGGGCCGCACCTTCCGGACACCTCCAAAGCGCCGGGGAGAACACGCCGAACTCGGCCTCCGAGAGGGGCTTCGGGGCCCGGTCCCCTCTGGCGTGGGGAGCCCGGGGCCGGGCGTGCGCGCGGGGGAGCTGCCGTTCCAGCCCCGGGGGCGCTTCGCCAGGAGGGAGTATCTGCCACGGGAACGGAGGGGCCGGAGAAGCCCTCTTGGAGTGACGCCCCCGACACGTCCTGCTTACGCATTCGAAGCTAAAGGCTGCTCGACCCCGGGACTCCTCCGCGCGCCCTTCCGCCCCCGCTCCTCCCCCTTCCCCGGCGCGCAGGTCGAGGGCCGCCGGGCGCCCCGTCCGCCGCCGCCGCCGCCGCCGCCGCCGCCTCCTCGAAAGCGGCCGGCGCGCATGAGGCCGCGGCCCCCGCCGGCGGCGCCCCCCTCGCGGTGCCCGCGGTGATGCCATGCCCCGCCAGCACGCGGGCGGAGAGGAGGGCGGCGCCGCCGGGCTCTGGGTGAGGAGCGGTGCGGCGGCGGCGGCGGCGGCGGCGGGCTGGGGGCGCGCGGGCTGCGGCATGAAGGATGTGGAGTCGGGCCGGGCCAGGGCGCTGCTGAACTCGGCGGCCGCCGGGGGCGACGGGCTGCTGCTGCTGGGCACCCGCGCGGCCGCGCTGGGCGGCGGCGGCGGCGGCCTGCGGGAGAGCCGGCGGGGCAAGCAGGGCGCCCGGATGAGCCTGCTGGGGAAGCCGCTCTCCTACAGCAGCGGCCAGAGCTGCCGGCGTAACGTCAAGTACCGGCGGCTGCAGAACTACCTGTACAACGTGCTGGAGAGACCCCGCGGCTGGGCGTTCGTCTACCACGCTTTCGTGTGAGTACCCGCGCCCCCCGCGCGCCCCCCGCCACCGCGGCGGCGGGGGCCCTCTTCCCTGGTCCCCCGGACGCCCGGCGCAGACGCCCTGGCCGGGCGCGCGCATACATACACACACACACACGCACATGTACACACGCGCGCGCACACACTCGCGTGCGCACACGTGGTGGCTTTTATTTCTTTGCACGTGTTTGGGGTCTTCCTCCTAGAGCCTGCCAGCTCCCTGAGCCCCACCTCTCCCGCCTCTGCGGACGGAGCCTTCCCGTCGGCGCACCCGCTGAGCCACCCGGCCGCTCTTGGCGCCCGGGAGTAGAGCCGGGCAGGCGCGGGACCCCGGCTGCGCGGATAATTGGGAGCGATTAGGTCCCGAGATACGTCCACTCCAACCGTGGGGGGCGCCCGGGAGCTGGGAAAGGCTCAGGGAGGCGGAGCGCCCGCGCGAGTCTCGGGAGAGTGTGTTGGAAAGGTTAGGAGGTGATGGCGGGGTAGAGGCGGCGGGGAGAGGAGAGACGCAGGCCCGGGTGCTGGTCCCCGGGGCGGAGCTGGGGAGGCTGCCGCTCGGGGCGGGGGTGGGACAGCAGCTAGGTTTCCAGCGTGCCCGGAAACACGCCTCGCAGCCACCTCAACCGCCACTAACGGAAAGTCTCTCAGTGCACGTAGTCCTTCCTGCCACAGGGGTGGCCGAGGTCCGGAGGAGGCGAGCAGGGCCGGGCGAGGGGATGCTCGCTCGGGCGTAGTAGCCGAGGCTGGCGGGGAGCCCGGCGCGCAGGGGCGCGGGCCGGCGCGCCGCCCGGGACGGGATCAGGCGGTGGGTGAAGCTGGCGGTGGGTGAAGCCGGCGGTGGGTGAAGCAGGCGGTGGGTGAAGCAGGCAGTGGTGGCTTGGAGTCAGAGCGTGTGTGTTAAGGCTTCATCATCTAGCAGAGGATGCTTAATGAGAAAATGATTGGAAGCAAATGTTTATTTTTCCCTTAGGCATTTAAAATCTTTCCGTGCGTTTGAAGTTTACTACTGTTTTTCCCACAATGACCATTCATTCAGTCTCCTGTTAGAGTTAGGTTTATGTGGACATTTTAAGCTAGTTTTTATGCCGTTACGCCATCATCTTTTCTTCTTCTTTTTCTCCTCTCTTTTTAGTTCCCCTTTTTTGCTTCTTTATGTTAAAATGAAATATAAAGACAGCAGCCGTAGGAGGCCAGTAGAGAAAGTTTAAGGCACTCACTGACAGGTTCCCTGTTTCCTAGTAAAAAAGATTTGGAACACATGAATTAGGTGTCTTTTAGAAATGAGGCATGTCATCCAAACATAACTCTCACCTGGGATGGAGGATTGGCATCGACTCCAGAAACATTTTTTGAAATAACATGGACGAAGTGGCTGGTTTGGTAAATAGGTGAGCCTGGAATTTGACCACATAGTAGTCAGGAAATTGGTGGAGTCTACAATCTGTGTGACTCTGGTGTCTGGAAAATTTTACAGCCCCAGATTGATGTGAACATGTAGCATGAGGTGGAATATTCCAGCCAACTTTCCATCTTACAGTGTACACAAGGAGGACGTTGTGTAGCACCATTATTACATCAAAAGGTATAATGTGTGTAAGATTCACGTTGCCTAAGATGTGGTTATTGCAGTAAATGCTAGACTTAGAGAAACGCTACTGATACTTTTCATGTTCATGCCCTCTGAGTTGATATATAATGAATCCTATTACCTAATGAGCCTGATAAATTATTTTGACCTGTCAGGATAATTATTTAATCCTGTCAGGATCCACTAAAACATTTAGCAATATGATCTGTGCTCAATTTGGCAGCAAAATATATACTGTATGGAAATTGGTTTTTGGTTTTTCGGTTTTTTACACAAGAGTTTGCTCAGAACATTCATAGCTTTGATTTTACAATATGATGCTATTTAGCGGACTTTAATTTTTGGTGATTTATGTATTGTATATTCAGAAAGGGTGAGAGACAACTTTGGTTGGTGCTCATGCTTTGTATCTCCTAAGTGTTGCCCTTGAACATGAATGAGGACTTCTTGTAATGCAACATTTTCTTTTCAATATGTTGGGGGTCTAACAGGTTTTTCTGGCCTTACAGAATCTTAAATTTTTGACAGATCATTTTTGAAGAGGTTCAAGTTTGAATAATTCTCTACTCACCAGGCTTTATTGGTCAATCATTGTCTTCAGTGGTAGATCCAAAATAAATTAGGTACTTGTCAACGCCACGTGCTGCTGTGAAGTTTTGCCTTACTGATTTTTAGAGCCTGAAACTGTAATGCTTGAGCGATCGGGTAGGGGTGCTAGACCCACATTAGCACAAAGACAGAAGCATCTGCATAACTACAGCTGATGTAGTAGTGGGGGACAGGCTGTCTTTGGCAATTGCTGCTTATGATTTTAAATAAGCTT
This sequence comes from Eschrichtius robustus, assembly GCF_028021215.1. NCBI lineage: Eukaryota > Metazoa > Chordata > Mammalia > Artiodactyla > Eschrichtiidae > Eschrichtius > Eschrichtius robustus. The sequence goes on from NC_090832.1 coordinate 116,977,120, forward strand.
TAGAATAGCTGGATTTCACACGTTAAATTAATAAAGGAAAGTTACTTTGAGCTGCAAGTCTAACAAGACCATTAATAATAAAGGAAGTTATAAGGAAACCATTTCTAAAGCAGTGTAACTAACTAATTCCTTGCCAGCCTGGGAATCCCCAAATCTTACTTTAATAACAGGTTTTGTAGCACATTAAGGTTCTTGCCAAGAACAAATGCACTGTGATTAATGAGGTACTTCAGGGATGGATTTACTTGGTCGACCCATGTTTCCTTGCCAAGAAGCAAGAAAAGTATGTTTAAAGTTAAGTTTCAGGTGAAGAAACATTTCTGTTAAATATGCAAAAACCATGATTATAATGGTATTTTAATGGTATACAATGTGGTTTCAAGTGTTTATGTCCCAGCCCACTGATGAGATGGCTGGCAAGAACAAGAGATGGCCTGCTGCAAATCCTTTCTTCCAATCTTTATAAATCGGTGGAAATTAGGAGAGTCTGTTGTCTTACTGTGCTTTAGGATGTTTCCTGGTTTCCTGTTTTCAGCTGTCCTTTAGTTTAATGGAGGAGCTATTCAGATATGAGGTGGCATACTTCTTTGAATGTTGTTTGTCCATTTTTAATCCCTCATTTTTTGGGGGAAAAGTTTAGAGTAAATGGTGGTAATAGAAAAACACACGATGGGCTCCATATATCAATTTGCGCCAAAGGAACAAATGTGTTTCTGAGAAACAGCAAAGGTAACAGTGTGGCAGACACGTGTAACTCGCCACTTTGTCCGGTGCATCTTTGCCAGGCATAATGCCATGGATCAGAATGTATATATATTTTAAACTAGAAGAAATCCTCCAGTCACCCAAGCTAGGAGCCCGGCAGTCATCCTTGACGCCTTCGTTTTTCTCAGACTCGATCCCGCTGTCGACCCAAGTGATCATTGAAGTCTGTGTGTTCACTCTATAAATATTTTTCAAATCCATTCCCTTCTCTCCTTTGCTACTGCTACCCTCCCTCTCTGTTTCTCCATACATCCCCACTGGATTATTTATAATGGTCTCCGGCTTCTGGTCTCAGCCTTCCAGCTGTTTGCTCTGACACCACAGTGTTGTTCCTAAAATGCAAATCTTATCATATCCCCTTGCCTCTAATCTTTCCATGGCTCTCTACCATCTACTCATCTGTTCACTCATCCATCCATCTGCAAACATGTGAGTGTCCACGTGTGCTAAATCCCAAATTTGTAAGGCGAAGGCCTTTCCCCTCTCAAGAAGGGAAAAGACTCCAGCAGGGGATAAGTGCAAGCCCGCGAACAGGAGTGAAACGCTGCTGTTGTAGAGGTGAGTACAGAGTCACGTGGGAAAAGAGGAGGAAGTGGAGCTGAGAGCACAAAGGTTGGCACAGGCTTTAGAGAGGAAGTGAGGTATGAGCTGAGTTTTGACAAATGACTAAATTTTCAGGCGTAAAAGCAAGGAGGGGATGAGCAATCTTGACGGAGAAAATAGCTTAGGTAAAGACGTGGCACTGGAATCAACATGGTAAGTCTGGGTCCTGGTGAGTATCTGCAGGGTGAGCACGACCTCAGGAAAAGAGGGTAGATCAAAAGGCACACGTGCCTGACCTTGGGTGGCTTCAGACGCCGGCCATGGAACCTAGTCTTTATCCTGTAGCTGGTACTGGTCAGTGAATGGTGGTAATCAGAGGGATGATGTCATCAGACACGAATTTTGGGAAGATGTGTCTTTCCTTAGTTCGCTAAATGGATTGAAGGGTGCCAGATGGGACCAGTGTGGCCTGTGAGGAGATGACAGCAACTGCCCAAGTTTTCCACTCATTCTTGTATCCTTTTATCCATAAATTCGTGCCACGATGTCTGTCGACTGTCTCCTTTGTGCCGTGGACTGTTCTGGAAAGGTGAGAGATGATTGCCTGAGGAGCTTAGGCAGTAACCGTAGGGACAAGACGGAGGGATTTAATTAGAGAGCAGCTATGTAGGTACCATGCAGATTGTTTTCACCAGTCCCACGTGCGGTGTCAGAAAGATGACCCTGAGCTGGGTGATTTGGGGAACGGAAGTACCATTCACTAACACATGGGGACAAAGGGCGAGGGGCATGCTTTCAGGGGATATAATGAGTTCCGACTTGCATTTGTTGAGTTTGAAACGTTTGTAAGACGTTTAGGGAGAGATCGTAAGTGGTAAACACACAATAGTGAACCAGGTACGCATGGCCTCTCTCCATCGGGTCTTGGCTCAGCAGCCAGAACCATTTCTGTCGCAAAGAGAGCAAAAATCAATCAAATATATTTCAAAGAATGACTGCCTTTACGAATCTAGAGCAAAATCTAGATGTCTCGATTAGATATTCAGATTTGGAAGCTGCCAGCAGTTTCGTGCTGGTGAAAGCAATGAGTGGGACAAGTGAGTTAGCCCAGAGATGCAGGGTGGGATGAGGACGTGGTGGAGGACAGAGTGGGGACGGCACCAGCCAGCAGGGGATGGAGCTCTGTAAGAGATCACAGAAGGACCTGGGAAACCTCAACAGTGACCACAGTGCCACAGGGAAAAGCCAGGAGGCCTTCTCTTTATAAAAGCGAAGGCAGGAAGACGTGCGCAGGAAGGAGCTGCAGTCGGCATTTCCGGTGCTGCAGAAAGACCTAGAAGAGGTGTGTTAGGATTTCGTTGGTTGGTGATGAAGGAGGTTCCCCGATGGCCTTTGCCGAAGCAGCGTCAGTGGGATGGTGTCACGACTGGGATTTAAGTGTGTTGAGGATGGCTGAGAGCTGGGATGGTGGGGACAGGAGTGTAAATTAACTCCAGATTCCTTGGACCGGCTCACGAGACCCCTCGTGACGTGGTCTCTGCCATCTTTCCTGGCTCATCTCTAATACACTCCTGAGCCCCAGCCTTGCTGAGACACCCCGTCCTGCATCTGCCGCCGGACACAGTATTTGCTCACGTTCTTCTCTGGGGCTCTTCCCACCCCTTGCATTCTGGCTGCACAACTCCTACTGTTTCTTCAAAACACAACTCAAGGGTCGCCTCCTCTTGGGCACAACTCCCGCTGCCAGGATAATTTAGGTGCCTCTCATGTCAGCTTCCATGGGCCCCCGGGAACGACATGACCCTGGTGCTTCCCCTGCCTTGCGGTCCCTGTGAGCCACTTGGTCTGCCTCTCCCACAGGAGGGTGAACTTCCTGTACAGAAGATCTCCCATTTATCTCTGAATCCCAAGCACCTAGCAAGGTGCCCTGTATGTAGTAGACCCTCCGTACATGCCTGCTTCATGAGTAGGTAAATCATTTTCCTTGGAAACCTTCCGTACAGGAGTTGCAGAGTGAAGCAAAGCTGAAGGAATTACCAAGTCTTTTTTGATTTGCTTAGAAGTAAGGTACTGATGATTCATTTAGAAGAGAAAGGTATGGGTCCAGAAGCGGGAGATCTTTGCTTTGCTTCCAACTTGCCCACTGATTCGCTTTGTGACTTGGAATAAGTTACTTCCCCCTCCTGGGCCTCCAAATCTTATCTGAGAAACGGGCACAGAGGTGTTTGTGAGGCAGCCATGGTGACGGAGGCTACGGTGGAGGGTCTGAAATGTAATCGGAAGGGGAAGGAGTATTTGTAATTAGTGACCTGATCTCTTAATCCTTTCCCTCCCTCAGCTCCGAGCTGCAGGCCCACCTCCTAATTGTTCGCGTTAACTCCAAACTCCTGGGGAGGGCAGTAGGCCGCACGGTAGCCACGGGGGGCTTTCTAAGGAGTTAAACAGAACGCAGCACTCCTCTGTTGGACGAAGGATCTGCTGATCGCCGTCTCTACCCAGCTTCTTAAGGGCAGGGGCTGTCGTCTGGTTCTCTCTCTGCTATATCACCAGCACCCAGCCCAGGGTCTGGCGCGTAGAAGATGCTTCATGCGTGCAAACTGATTCACGCCCCTCATCCCCCAAATACACTGCTGGTTTCCTGGTGGAAGATGGCATGTGACCCTCTTGGCCATTCCCTGTGTCAGGACTCCCAACAGATGTGATGAACAACCTTATTATTTACATATATATTCTGTTCAGAGCTAAATCTCTGTCTGTAGGAAGTGATGTTTGCATTTTATTTTCGCTCCTGCGTTCCTTGAAAAGCACTGATTTCCCTTAAATACGGAGAGGCCTTCTACAAGTTATACTGCTTTTTGCTCTGCTCATCTAGGAACATAAAATGCTCAAATCAGTCTGTTTTCAGAAATGGAAACAACGCCGTAGCGTTTGAGGATCACATTCCAATTAGAAATGTTGAAAGTGTTAAAAATCTTAGCATTGGGAACATTAGGGCCTAAGAGAAATGAAACATAAGAAAAAAATATTTCAAAATGGCATGAAGTCTTGATACAAGGACCACTATAAACAAGGAAGGTAGCCAGCAGTCTTTTGATAATAGCTTGCGAAGAAGAGGTGCCAGTTTTAATTTTTAATTGCAAATGGCTATTTTGGCAACTGAGAGCGCCAGCAGAGCGAGTTTTCGCCCAGCCCCCTGCGGTGAAAAGTGCCTGAAACGGCCCAATTGCCGGGCTGCCATAGCTTCTAGTTGTGTTTAACGAGGGGTAGGTGTTTTCACTTCAATTTCCTTTTCCTTCAACCATTTCAAGGATGCTATTTGAAGTTTTATTTGGTTTCAACCTGGTAGACAAGATGGGCTACACGGCTGCATTGTTTCATAATTTTTAAAATTCTTTGATGGCTCTCAGAGTTTTAGGTGATCCTTTTGATACTTTGTTATCAGCCTGTGGAAGTATTGAGTTTCCGAAATGTCACTGAGGTCATCTATTTATAATCTGAAAAATACTTTGTGCTTTTTCCATTTTATGTATCTGTATTTCTCTCTCTGTATATGTACACATGTATTCCATACATACTGTGTCCTAGCACAGAACTTGTTAGTGCAAATATTTACATTTACCTTATTTTTGCTCCTCTAAAAGTAAATAAGACATTTGAATAGCATGCAGTTGAAAATAAAAAGATCATATGGAGATTATATCATAACTTGAAATATATTTAAATTTAATTGTGTATGAAGAAAACACTTTTGACAAACTTAGTCATAGTCTTCGTTCCTTCCATTTATAGTACCTGTGAGGTAATTCTAGAAACTCAGTTCCATCTTCAGTCAGTGGCAGGATCATCTTTTATAATTATCATGTTATAATTTCTCTCTCTTTTTTTTAGCAATCAATTCAGATGAATACTTTACAGTCATTGTGTGTACCACTGAATGTGCTAGGTGCTGGTGGTGCAAAATGGGGAACCATGGTGGACCATGACCTCAAGGAAAGGGCAATATGATTAGATTCGGATTCAGTTATCAACTTTACTGATTTCGTGACTATGAGCAAGTTGCTTCCAATACGATCAACTTAACCTGTAAAACAGGAATAATAATATTACATCAGTGTATTGCGATATTTTATATGTATGTAATATATATATGCATATAATCGCAATGAGCACATGGTCATTATTGAAACAGGAGAGAAATACAGAGGCAATGTGATGGAGGGAGAGACTGCCCTGTCAAGGTCCAGGATGCTTTCCTGTAGGTGCTGGGCAGTTTCTGAATTTGGTGGGTTTAGGCAGGTGGTAATGTCATTGAATTTACATTGTAGATTGTCCAGTCTGCCAGCTCTAGGAATGATGGCTTCCTAGAAAGGGGACAAACGAGGCGGGAGATCCATTTCAAAACTGTTGTTTCAACTGAGACAAGAAATAATTAGGACTTGGACAGGGGGCAGTGGTAGCAAAGATGGAGAAGAAAATATGGCCCTGGTGGTGCAGTGGTTAAGAATCCGCCTGCCAATGCAGGGGACATGGGTTCGAGCCCTGGTCCGGGAAGATCCCACATGCTGCGGAGCAACTAATCCCGTGCGCCACAATGACTGAGCCTGCTCTCTGGAGCCCACGAGCCACAACTAGTGAGCCCGCGAGCCACAACTACTGAAGCCCCCACGCCTAGAGCCCGTGCTCCGCAACAAGAGAAGCCCCCACAGTGAGAAGCCCACGCACCACAACGGAGAGCAGCCCCCACTCGCCGCAACTAGAGGAAGCCTGCGTGCAGCAATGAAGACCCAACGCAGCCAAAAATGAATAAGTAAAATAAATAAATTTAAAAAAAAAAGAAAATATGGTGATAGAGTTGCAATGTATTAGAGGGGTCAACGTGGAAGATGAAGAAGAAGGATGGATTTGCTGTTTCCCGGTTCCTGGTTTGGGTGGTAGGCTACGTAGTGGGGGCCGTTAAATGAGATTGAGAATACAGGGGAGACAGCAGGCTGCAGGGGATGTTGGGGTGATAGATGAGTTTAGTTTGAAGATGCTGAGCCTTTGGTGACTGTGGGTTCCTCGCTATATACGTCTGGCAGCTGTGGATGAAGATTTAAGAGACACGGAGGTACCGACAGCGCTTAAAATCACAAGGAGAGTGTGTGAAAGAGAGAGGATGGAAACCTGGAGAATACCGACACGTAAGGGTGAGCGGAGAAAGGGGAATAAAATGGAGCAGACAGCGAGATGGAAGGAAACACTGGACAGAAGGATGGCCAGGAGGTCGTGGAAACCAAGGGTACTGAGAGAGTTTCAAGAAATAGTCCACTATGAAATATAGGCAGCGGTTACCACTGGATCTGACGGCAGCATGGGCGGCGTCAGTGAAGGAAGCTCTTAGGGCAGAAGCCAGGATGCTGTTCGCTGGGAAATGAATTGGAAGTGATGAGAGGAGTCGGTGAGCGTGAGCCCTGTATTCAGTTAGTTTAGTGGGAATATAACAAGAGAGACTGAACTCTAGCTTGAAGGAAACACAAGACTAAAGGGGAGAACAAGGGAGGGGAACTTGTAGGAAAGAAGGTTATTTACCATCAACGGTAGTCATTGTTAATTATTGATTATATGCTGGACATTGTTCTTAATGCCTTACACACATTCAGTCTTTTAATCTCAGAACAGCCCTAGGAGGTGGTATTTAGGATCGTCATCTCCTGTGAACAGACCAGGATGCTGGCAGGGTGAGGGTCAGTGACCTGACCACGGTCAGCCAGCCACCGAGTTAGTGGCAGAACAGGGCTTTGAACCAGGCAGGTTGGCTGGCAGCCCGGGTTCTTAACCACCGTAACCGCCACTATTGTGGATGATTCCTGTGGGCCCAGGGCCCCTCCTGTTACATGGATGGCATCATTTAAAAACGGTTTTTGGGGGTGGGGTGGGATGAATTGGGAGATTGGAATTGACATATATACACTTTTGATACTATGTATAAAATAGATAGCTAATAAGAAACTATTGTACAGCACAGGGAACTCTACTCAGTGCTCTGTGGTGACCTAAATGGGAAGGAAATCCAAAAAAGAGGGGATATATGTGTATGTACAGCTGATTCACTTTGCTGTACAGCAGAAGCTAACACAACATTGTAAAGCAACTGTACTCCAATAAAAATTAATTTAAAAAAATAAATAAAAATTAAAAAATGCTTTGGGGTGTGGTATAGCTCTTAGCAAAACAGCATATGCACAATAAATATCGTTGAAAAAAATGAATGATGGTTAAAACCCCTTATAACTTAGTATCAGAGAATTACATGTAACTTAACAGTATTAGGCATGTTTGTTTCTGTCTCCAAATTCTAACCAGCTCAAGTTTTAATTTTTCCATAAAGTTTCTCTTGATAGCTCTGGATTATTTCCTTACTTTTATTTACCTCACATAGCTTTTATTATTTGGACCATGTATTTTAGCCCTTAATTACATTCTCGCATTGCTTTCCAATTGGATCGTTTAACTAATTCTTCAAAAATAATTTGTGTCTAAAGAAACCAAAGTACCCTTTTTATTTGTATCTCCTATGACATCAAGCCCAGATTTTTATCCTTTGTTTTTAATCAAAATTTACCTAGTTTATCGCTACCAGGGGGACTATTTGAATGTTATACCTTTTTTTTTTTTTTTCAAACAGGAATTTCCTTAAGTTCTACTAGTTTAAATTGTGGAGCAACTTATATTGAGGACCCAAATTGCTATAATAACTTCTTAATAGCATTTCCTATAAACATTAAATTTTGAATTTATACTTTCACTGCAGAATGCCTAAGATTCATTTAAAATAGCAGCAGTTGCTTCATTTATGTTTCATAAAGGCTGAATGTGCCATAGAACCATTTGCCCCAAACTGATTTTACCGGATTTTCTTTCTTTAAAGTAATAGAATACTCATGTTTTCTTCACACTAACATAAATATCTTCCATTTAGTCTCCATGCTTCCTTCTCCCCTCCCCCATCCACATTTTTCCTGGATGTTTCTTCCTTTCTTTCTCTCATTTGTCCCATCGTCTTTCCCCCCAATTAAACTATTCCTAGTTTTTTTTTCCTTCCTCTCTGGGCATCTATATTTCTGAAATGAGTTTTCTCTTTATTTCTTTTTACCAGGTTGTATAATTTGATTTCTCTTCCTCTTAAAGCTGTCTGCTCTTAATCAGGAGATGGGCTGACCCTGTAATTGCTTACAGGCTGCAAGAGTGTCCTGCATCAAGCAGACCGGGCCACCTAATGTACACATCGCTCTGCAGTAATTCACTGAGGCCTCCAGAAAGACGCGGGGGTTAGAGAACCCTACTTTTCTGGGAGTTTTAGTTAGGCTCAGGTTTCTTAGGAAATAAGAGAGTGAAGCCTTACAATTTCTCTGAGGCTTTCTAATATCTACCTATTATTTCTGAAACCCGGGAGTACTCAGATATTCCGTGAATAATTTTTAAAAGATCATACTTTCCATTTTGGAAGTTGACTGCTGTATATAGCTGAGAAAGAAATTATTTTTATTCCAGATGGAATTATTGTAGAAAAAAGCACATTGAAGAAGTCAATATGTTTGTCACGTAGAGTTAAATAGCAGGTAACTTAAAATCATTCATCGCATGTCCGTCAGTAGATGGATGGATAAAGAAGATGTGATACAAATATACAATGGAATGTTACTCAGCCATAAAAAAGAACGAAATCTTGCCACTTGCGACAACAGGGATGGACCTTGAGGGCATTGTGTTGAGTGAAATAAGTCAGACAGAGAAAGACAGATACCACATGATCTCACTTATATGTGGAATCTAAAAAGCAAAACAAGTGAACAAACAAAACAAAATAGAAACAGAGTTATAGATACAGAGAGCAAACTGGTGGTTGCCAGAGGGAGCAGGGGTTGGGTAAAATAGATGAGGGGGGTTAAAAGGCACAAACCTTCAGTTATAAAATAAGTCACAGGAATATAATGTACAGGATAGAGAATATAGTCAATATATAGTCAATAACACGGTAATAACTCTGTCTGGTGACAGACGGTTACTAGACTTATCATGGTGCTCATTTCGTAATGTATTGGATTGTCAAATCGCCCTGCTGTACGCCTGAAACTAACATAATATTGGATGTCAACTATACTTCCATAAAAAAAATATTTATCATGTAGACTGTTTACAGTCGTTAGCAGTTTCCTTTCTCAGTGAGCCAGGAAATAGATCTGTAATTTGGCAACAGAGAGCTGCAGTTCTCCTGTTTAATTGGAGATTAAAGCATGGACTCAAAATGCAAGTTGTCAGGGGACTGCATAGGAGAGAGAAAACCACCTGTATTTTTTCCTAGTTGGAAATTTTTCCAAAGCATAGGCTTTGTGAAAGCTATTCCCACAATCTTTTATGGACTAGGTACCAAGTTTAGGGCTCCCTTTTCTCTAAACCTGTTTCCCCTCATACCCGAACGAATCTGGGACTGGATGGGACTGAGAATTTGGGTTCTTCTCCCATGTTTGGGTCATCGAATACATTTCTCAGCTTTCTGGGTTGTACAGTTAGGACATAATTCTTCACTGTTTGTTCAATAAAGTGACCTCATGCTATGTATAAGGACCTGAACTACACAAGAACTACAGAACCTGAACGGAAATAAGACACAGCCTATTCCTTCAAGGAATTTTTACTCCAGAAGGGTATGAGTTTACTGTTTACTGAGCTACAAAAACCACCTCTCTGAGTTGACAGGATGAAAGAAAAGGTTGGCCTTTCTCCAGAGACATTTAGCTACTGCTCCTATTAAAGGGATTTTCAGGGTAAAGTCTGATCACCGTACAGAGAACTGCTGACTGCCAGCTCTCTTGACCCCTTGGGAAACTTGGAAGCTGGGTGCCCAGCTGCCCATGCAGGTGGGCATTCAGTTCAGTGCATCCCACACAGAGACCCAACCCAGGAGTTCCCACTGATCACAGTAATTTCCAAAGAGCAATAGTTAAACTGGTTAAACTAAATGTTCTAGTTAATAAAACATTCTGAGTATGTTTAATTTGCTCTCAAGTGTGTTTAAAAATAGAAAAGAAACCAATGCTCTTCATAGTACTTTGTTTGGGGATGTTATTCTTTTTCTCCCCAAAATGACTTACAAAAAATAATGCAAACCAAAAGTTTGGTTTTTAAAAACAACAAAATCAAATGAAATGCCTGTTCATCTTCAGTATATATGCTAAATTTCTACTCTTGTTAACTTTCTTTATTTTAGTACATGGGGGAAGATATTACACCGGGCCTTCCATGGGGCCTAGAATTCATTCATTCTTTATTTCATTCATTCAGTATTTGAGTGCCCACCTCATGTCACGTCCTTGGAACACTTTGGAAATACTCTTTCCCATTTGATCGACTTTCTCCAGGCATGTGGGAAATGGCTCTTTTTCTTCAGCCAGAGAGTGGCTCTTCAGAGTGAAGGTAAAGCCATTGAGTGTAAGAATGTGTGTTCACTGCAGTCCTTAAGGTGCACTTGGTTATCTCCTTAAGACTACAGCCTAACCTTCAGATGTATTTCTGAACTAGATGGGCAGTCAGGTGACAGAATTACACGGTGACATTAAACTAGTTTTAAATTTACCGGAGCCAGATGATTAGATCCTATAGTTCTGTTCTGCTCCATCAAATGGAAAAGGTGAGGAAGTTGGATGTCAATACAAATGACTTTGGGGGAACTCATTTATAACCTTCAAGATAAGATCATGTGGTCCTTGACACCTGGAAGAAATGACAGTCACTCTGTTTAGGGGCAACATTATCTCCAAGCTTGAACATTTCAAATTGGCACCCAAGTTTTTTTCCGTGGAAGAAAATCAGATAAGTCCTTTAGATTCAGAGCCACCAAAGAATAAACTCAAAGAGATGGTTGACAGTCAGCACAAAGGAACCAGCTAGGCACTGAGATGGCCCTGCAGACCTGCCAAAGGTAGGACAGGAGACACACAAGGAAAGGAAAAAGTATGCAGGTCACATTTGTGCCAATGGTGCTGACTTCTGCATGGTCACTCGGGCCACCGGTTTGGTGGGACCATGTTTCAGTTATTCTGTCTCTCAGTGGAAGGGACTGTCGTCATTCCACTGAAAGTGGAAGTTATCTTTAGCAGGAAAGATTCCCTTACATGGATCCAGAGCTTTTCCTCCCAGTGTCGGACCTGATGAGTTACTTTACAAATGACTGTTCCCAAACTAGTTGGGTCATGCTGCGGAGAGCTGTTTTTCGGAGCTCGTGGGTATGGAGTTTTACTCCAGGCTTCGGGGCAGGAAGTGGATAATACAAATAAATTTATAGATGGCACCAAAGGAGGTGGCTTAGACAACCATGAACAAGAATAGTTAAGAAACTATCACGTTGTGCCAGAGAAAACAGAATACTCATCTAATTCAAGGGTAGGTACCATAATTCACAATTGTCATGAATGAGAGAGCATTCTTTTTTCCTCCAAAAAAGGTGAAAGGCAATGACCCGAATTCTTTTCTATTTGTTGTTGGTCCGAAGTCCCTTTCCACTTTGCAGCCTTAGTATAGATTTCCAAAGCACGTGACAATACACTGGAGAGACCTAGTGACGTTAAATCTGTCGTGTGTTTTTCACACTTGCTTGCAGAGCCCCAGGTGAAGCTGGTGGTTATGCCAGAGTCAGCGTCTGGGGGGTGGGGCGTGGGGGGCTGCAGCAACACAGCACCACGAGGGCCTGGCCTGGAGCATCAGCCATGGGACGGTGAAGGAGGGGAGGACAGCAGAGAGTTCAGAGGGAGAACCAGAGTTCCTAGCCCTGGATCTGCGTTTGATAGACGGAAGAGATGAAAGAACCAGAGTTTTCACGGCTTCAAGCAAACGTGACTGTGACTAAGCAAAGATGCTCAATTCCGTTCTAGGGAGAGAGGGGATGCACAGGTGAGCATATAACCTATTCGAGCTTGGGGAGAGGGAGGAGAGGGTCATTAGTTAGTGATGTAGAGGTGCTGGTGACAAAATTGAAAAGCTGTTGGAGAGGAATGTAGGGAGACAGGGGATTAGGGAATACTGGCATTTGGGGAGAAAAGAGAAAAGGGGCTTGTGAAAGAGACAGAGAAGAGAAGGACTCAATACAGGGTAATACAGCATCCACAGGGGGACCAAGTCTCAAAGAAGGAGTGCAATGGGCTGAGAGTATTATGAAGAAAAGAAATGAAGCTCTGAACATTAGGGTGTACATGTCTTGTCTTTTTTCCCTCTTTTTTTTCAAATTAATTAATTAATTAATGTATTTATTTTTGGCTGCGTTGGGTCTTCGTTGCTGCGCATGGGCTTTCTCTAGTTGCAGCAAGTGGGGGCTACTCTTCGTTGCGGTGTGTGGGCTTCTTATTGCGGTGGCTTCTCTTGTTGCGGAACATGGACTCTAGTTGCGTGGGCTTCAGTAGTTGTGGCACGTGGGCTCAGTAGTGGTGGCTCGCGGGCTCTAGAGCGCAGGCTCAGTAGTTGTGGCGCACGGGCTTAGTTGCTCCTTGGCATGTGGGATCTTCCCGGACCAGGGCTCGAACCCGTGTCCCCTACACTGGCAGGCGGATTGTTAACCACTGCACCACCAGAGAAGCCCCGTATATGTCTTTTCTAATGAGTGACTTCCTTTCCTTCGGATATATGCCCAGGAGTGGAATTGCTGGATCATATGGTAGTTTCTTGAGGACCCTCCATACTGTTCTCCATAGTGGCTGCACCAATTTACGTTCCCAGCAACAGCGTAGGAGCGTTCCCTTTTCTCCACACCCTTGCCAACATTTATTATTTTGCTTGTCTTTTTGAAGATGGCCATTCTGACGGGCGTGAGTGATATCTCGTGGTGGTTTCAGTTTGCATTGCTCTGATGGTTAGTGGTGCTGAGCATGTTTTTCTGTGTCTGTTGGCCGTCTGTATGTCTTCTTAGGAAACCTGTGTATTCAGGTCCTCTGCCCATGTTTTAATTGGGCTGTTTGTTTTTAGATATTGAATTATGTGAGCTCAGTATATACTTTGAATATTAACCCCTTATGAGACATATCATTTACAAATATCTTCTCCCATTTAGTAGGTTGTCTTTTTGTTTTGCTGATGGTTTCCTTCACTATGCAAAAGCTTTTACGTTGAATTAGGTCCTATTTGGGTTTTTTTTTTTTTTTTTTGCTTTTTTACTTTTGTTTCCCTTGCCTGAGGAGACAGATCCAAAAAAATACTGCTAAGACTTATGCCAAAGAGTGTACTGCCTATGTTTTCTTCTAGGAGTTTTATTGTTTCCTGTGTTACATTTAGGTCTTTAATCCATTTTAAAAACCTGAGTGTTCATGAACAGGTGAATGGATAAAGAAAATGTGATACATACACCCCCCCCACACACACACACACTGGAATACTACTCAGCCATAGAAAAGAATGAAATTTTGCCATTTTCAACAACATGGATGGATATGGAGGGTATTATGCTTAGTGAACTAAGTCCAAGAAAGACAAATACATTGTTTTCACTTATATGTGGTATTTTAAAAAAGAATGAATATAACAAAACAGAAACAAACTCATTGATATGAGAACAAACTAGTGGTTACCAGTGGGGAGAGGGCCGGTGAGTTGGGGAAGGGCAAGAGATGGGCAAGAGATTAAGAGGTACAAACTACTGGGTATAAAATAAGATTCAAAGATGTAATCTGCAGCACAGGGAATAGAGCCAATAGTTTACAATAACTTTACATTGAGTATCATCTATAAAAATATTGAATCACTGTGTTGCACACCTGAAACTATTGATAATATAACATTGTAAATCAACTATGCTTCAATATAATTACAAAATGCTACTGACAAAAGTTTCTTCATTTCTAGAAAAAAAAAAAAGAGTAGAAATGAAGATGTAGATGTAAAAAGAGGCAGTGATGTAGACAAGCAGCATAGAGCAGGGGCGGCCAGAACCTGGAAGGGGGGGGCCACCTAGGAGGGGACAGTTCTGCAGCCCCACGTGCTCCGAGGACATCTGTGTCACAGGGAAGAAATTGCGTCCTGGGAAAAGGGCCAAAGTAACCCAGCAACCAGACAGTGTGGGGCACAGCAGTCAGCATTCAGAAGGCATCCCGCAGGTGCAAGGGATGTCCCGAAGGTGTATCCTGAGAGACGGGGGTGCCCAGAGCGCCTCTGTGAGCAGACAGGGAAGTCTGGTGTGGGAGCAGCCTTGCAGTCCGAAGAGAGACACGGGTAAGTGCAAGGCACCTTTTCCCCTCTAGGTTATTATAAGATACTGAGTAAAGTTCCCTGTGCTATACAGTAGGTCCTTGTTGGTTGTCTCTTTTATATATAGTAGTGTGTACCTGTTAATCCTAAACTCCTAATTTGTCCCTCCCCACTTCTCATTGTATTAAAACCACAGAGAACCTTCCCTAGAGGGAGCTTAGGGCAGATCGCGAAGTCATCTCTGTAAGGCTGATGGGAGGCCCGGCCACCAGGGCTGCCCCTGGCAGTGTTTGATGTGGAACAAGTCACTTGACTTTTCTGCAGCCACAGTTTTCCCAGCTAAGAAAGGACAGTGTAGGAATAGGTCACCAAAGGTCCTTGCAGCTCTGTGAACCTATTACTAAATGTGTCAAAGCAGTAGTCCCTGACAATTTTTCCAACTTTAAGCTTTAAGAATGTGCTTTTCTCTGTAGATTCAAAAATAGAGAGATTATAGAAAAATCTTTTTGTTCCAGTGCAGAGAGCTTCTAGAGACAACAGTAAATCTCTTGGTATGTAATCCTAGCACCGAATGCAATGCTACTGTAAAATAAGTAACGTGTTCATTGATTTACTCATTAAACATGTGTTTTTACATGTGCCTCAGTATCTTGTACTAACCTATAGGGGAAAAGGATCTGAAAAAGAATATGTGTGGGGTGTGTGTGTGTGTATGAAACTGAATTACTTTGCTGTACACCTGAAACTAACGCAACATTGTAAAATCAAACATCAATAAAACAAAAACAAAAAAATAAGTAGTGACATTTCAAATCCTATTGTTTGTTCAACTCTTATATGAAGCATATTCTTTTTTTTAAAATAAATTTATTTATTTATTTTATTTTTGGCTGCGTTGGGTCTTCGTTGCTGCGCGTGGGCTTTCTCTGGTTGCGTGAAGCATATTCTTTTAAAAAGCAGTTTAGAACCTTTTCTCTCTGTATATTAACAGAGAAAATATTCCTCTCTGTTACAAATTCCTAAAAGCCAGCAAAAGACATTATTTTTTATGACTTTTCTTTCTTCTGAAGAAGTCAAATTCTGAAGCAGGGGTCTCTTTAGGGGTTAAAACATATATTGACTTGCTCTTCAAAGGCTCCAATAAATGGAGAGAGCAAATAAGAAACAAAGTAGTATTTAGCACCTTAGTATTAATATTCAGTAAACCACAGTTGCAGCACTGTGGTTTCTTTCCAGATAGGAAAATTTTGTGAGAGATAGCCCCAGAATTCGAGGGAGCGGGAGTGGGAGAAAGGACATGTAAACATTGTATGAGGATCCAAAAGCCCCTCTTTCATTCTGTGTCTCTGTCTCTCTGTCTCTGTCTGTCTCTGTTTCTGTCTCTGTCTCTCTCTCTCACAGACACACACACACACAATCTAATTACGCTTGATAAATTCATGAGGCGAAAGCAGATGTGTTCATCCAGAAATTCAGATGAGCTCACACATCTGTACGTAGGTGCACCCAGCGGCCCTGCTTGTATGCCCAGGAGGGCCTGGACCAGGACAGTCAGGCCCAGGCAGGAGCAGCAGGGTGAGGTCACCCTCCTAACGTCTGAAAATCCTTGCCCTGTTTATGGGGTGAGGCACGTCTCCAGCTTTGCAAGCACAGTGTCTTCTTCTTTTTTAATGTGAGTGGGTAAAATTAAGTTAAACTTGGTTTCCACCCTCCTGGTGTTTCTTTGTCTACATCTAATATGCTTTTTATAGTTCACAGTGTCATTAGAAAACTAATGGTTTCATTAGCGGATTATGAGGGAGAGGAATTTGGGTGGGGTTTAAATTGCTGGCCTAAAGATGGCCATTTTTGCATGAGTCAGGTACCTATGCTGCAAGGTTGACGTGTCCTATCGGTGCTTCTTCAGACATCTTTTTAGCTAAGAAAATTCTGAGGCAGAGAAGTGACTTGGAGAAAATGAAGGGCTCTCATTTAATTTTATGAACGATTCTTCATGCCCTAAGTTACTCCCGTGATCTTTGAATACCTAGGACATCCTTTCTCGGGCATCAGACCCCCTCCCTAGTGGTCCTGATGCAGAGCTGCTTCATGGACCACCCAGCACAGCCAGCAGGGCATGGGGGGTGGGGACAGATGGAGAGGAGGGTCCGTTCTCCTTGACACATGGCTGTTGCTTTTTTCCTGAGAGAAGAGGGTTGCTTTGGCGCCACAAAGCAAAGAGCACTTTACAAAGGCCTCCATTTGTACACAAATGCAAAGCACTTACCCTGGCCCTCAAATAAAGGGACGCTGCAGTTAATAAACTCTGACCGTCTGTATGAAAGAAAGTCTGATCCTGTGACATTTGTGAAACACCCTCACTCGTCAAGCCCACAGGCCACATCCACACCCCAGGTAGTGTTGTCAGTCTTTCTTTAAAAGACTTTGATGGCTCCTAAATACGGCCCCAGTAGTTATGCGCTGGTTACAGAGGCCAGAATTTTCTTTCATTCAGAGATCTGTGTCCTTTGCAAAGGTGTAAGTGTAAGAATTTTCCCTGAAGCATTGTTTTGTTTTCAAAAAAGTACAGAAACAACTAGATAATCAATGACGGTAAACTTGTCCAAGGGAAAACTGTGCATCCTTTGAAAAGAAGGACGGAAGTATGCATGACGTGGTTTCTAAAGTGAATTATTAGGTGAAAAAGAATCAAGGTATAACACACCGTATGTAGTGAATACAAGATCCACTTTTGTAAATTAAAAACACACACACACACAGTAGATTCTCATGGTCCATGCTAGTTAGGGCCTACGAATTCACTGCGAACACTGAATTAGCGAATACAGAATCGTTGCTCCTAGCAGAAACAGGGGGATAGGCTCCTTGGAGTCTTTGGTCACATTTCCATCAACCGATCGATACATAACCTTGTTTTATGTGTGTTTCTGTTTAAAGACACATTATTTAAGATCCAGTGGATTCACTAACATTGATCTCATAGCCAATAGCGCTGTAACTCCATCTGAATGAAGCTTACCTTACGTGTCTGTTCCCCTGGAAGTCACATCACAGCTTTCTTGCACTTAACGCTGGACAGTGCTTCAGCCCTACAGTGGACCCATTTTAAACAGCAAAATCACAGACACACACACACAAAGCACACAAATGCAAAAATCATGACATTAAATAGACCCTGAGATGGACACTTGTTTACAATCTGAGCTGAAATCAGAAGGTGTAGAATCGCCTTGTTCAGCGGCAGCTGGGAGCGTGGGCATTGGGAGGGAAGCTAGGTTTTTGGCCCCCGTTTGCGTGTCCGCAAATGACCGTGAATGCCCAGTGAGCACTGATGCTGGAGTTACACATAACTTTTAGGGGCAGGCAGATCGGCAAACACAGAAGGTGTGAGTCATGAGAATCGGCAATATATGTACACACGCACACACCCCCATTTATGCGTGCGTACAAATAAAAGGACGAAAGCAACTGCTCCCAGGAAGTGATCTGTTGAACAGGACGGGAGGTGCACCTTCTAGGGTCACACTCTCTGGCCCACGTGATTTTTTACTGTATCCATAACCCACACCTCCTTCTTCTGTGTCTTCTTCCCTCCTGTCCCACTTCCGCCACCCCGTTCTCTCAACGAGGCGTGTGCATTTTCTGAGGAGCTTTAGGGACAAGATCTTATTGGAGCCAAATTTATCATAATGAATACCCACTGAATCAGGCTCTTGGCAAAGTTGGTCGATATAATTTTGCGAATGAAGGGCGTTTTACAAATGCTGAGTGTGACGCTCCGAATATGAGTTCTCTGGGAAATTCGTGTTACAGAATGTTCCCCATCTCCCTGCACCTTGGGAAGCCTAGACTTCAGGGCACTTGAACTCTGCAAATACTCTTGCTTAAATTCTTACCAGGGTTCTCAGAATGGACGCTTAATAAGTAGGAAACAACTTGACTAATATTAAGGATGTAATGGCAGCTATCAAGTTGTATGTGACACACGTGTGGAAATTCCCTTCAAGTAGATTCCAGTTTCTGTCTCTCCGCCCAACCGCGTTGGTGGCAGAAGAGGTGACAAGTCCCCAGGTTTGGTCTCCACCTTCCCCAGGACGTCCAGAACTCAAGAGCATCCTTTTCTGGCTTGTCCCAGCTCCTGTGCTTGGTTTCTTGGATTATTTTTGAAGGCTTGCCGTTCATAACTCGTAACTTTAGAAAAGAGAGAAGAGCTTTAATTTTGTCTAATGTTTCCTTCCTTGCATATAGCACAGTGTTCTTTTCTTTTACCACCTATGGAAAGCCTGACTAGAAAGTAACCTCCCTGAAAGACTTTCTTCCTAATTAATCGGGAGATTTTCACTTTCCCCCAGGTACTTCCTGTGATTTATCGTAACCCTGGTTAAAAGCATGCTGAAGCTGAGCTGACAACGGGTAAAGAAAAAGATGTATAAGGCATGCACACATCCAGTTATATTTGGGATTCGTTAGTATTAATGGTCTCCCGTGGGCTGTTACCCTCTGTCCATTGTTAGTTTGTAACCTAAAATCATTCAGATTTCTGTGTAATTGGATTTCTGCCAGATGGATCGATTCCATCCGTCACTGTATTTCTTCTCAAACATTGAGAATACTGTCTTTTAAAAATGTTTGTATGCCTATACACGTATATAATCAAAATGTGTAAAAACACCCCTTTGTTTGAAAAAAAGAGTTAACAGCCTTGTAAAGAATAACTTAGGCAACAAATGGTGAAGTTTAAGAATAAACTTTGTTCATACGTGGACCTCTGAAAATAAAAATAGGAAGATTTATCAAGTGTTTATTTTTCTTACCAAATATGACAGTTACCCACAAGTGGAACAGGTTGTAGTTACTGCAGATCCTGTGTCTGTAAAACCGCAGGTTTTTAGGAAGAAGCATTTGGACACCTCGTGGCCTGCATCGTTTACAGCTGCATCTGTACACAGGAGCCTTCAGTAAAATGAAATGGACCTTTTTGGATCAGAACAAGTGTGCTCCACTGGCCAAGGCTTTCTGGAGTTACTGAGGACGCTTCTGGCTGGGAACTCGCTGGGGTCAAGTTCTCTGTGGCTGGTTTAGTGTCTTTGTCCTGTGAGTGTACATTGCAAGGTAATGCTGCTGTCCACGGCGAAGCCTGCGCCCCCAGTGCTTTGTCCCATTTACACGTCACCATCCAGCCACGTCGGTGAGCACTGACGTATGAGCCCCCATGACCTTGTACACCTGAGTCACATTTGAAGGGGTTCTTCTTGTTCACTAGCCCTATAAATCTATAAATGACTACAGAATAATGACTTAGACTCCTCCAAGGCACACAACCATCCAATTCTCTTCCTAAAAGCAGAGACCAGGTGCAGCACCAAAGTATCATCAGACGATGCCTTGGTGAGCCTAAGCACAGGACAGCCAGATGCTGGTCCTGTCCTGTGGATCCAGGGACCATTGCCTGTTCCTATTCTGATTCTATGTAAGGGATGTGGGGAGATGCCTCCCTCCTGAGACCACCATTCCTTAGGCCAGGGGTAGCACACCACAGGCTACATCCAGCCTGCTACCTGAATTTTTTTTGTTTACTGGAGTATAATTGATTTACAATGTTGTGTTAATTTCAGGTGTACAGCAAAGTGATTCAGTTATCCATGCATATATATCTATTTTTTTCAGATTCTTTTCCCTTATAGGTTATTACAAAATATTGAGTTTCCTGTGCTATACAATAGGTCCTTGTTGGTTATCTATTTTCTATACAGTAGTGTGTACATGTCAATCTCAAACTTCTAATTTATCTCTCCTCTTTCCCCTTTGGTAACCATAAGTTTGTTTTCTATGTCTGTGGGTTTAGTTCTGTTTTGTACCGTAAGTTCATTTGTATCTTTTTTTTTTAGATTCCACCTATAAGTGATATTGTATGATATTTGCCTTCCTCTGTCTGGCTTACTTTACTTAGTATGATAATCTCTAGGTCCATTCACGTTGCTGCACGTGGCATTATTTCACTATTTTTATTGCTGAGTAATATTCCATTGTGTATATGTACCACATATTCTTCATCCATTCATCTGTCAATGGACATTTATTTTTAAATTTTTTTCCATAAGTGAATTATAAGTGATTTTGTCTTTTTTCTTTAATTTATTTATTTTATTTTTAAAATTTACTTTTGGCTGTGTTGGGTTTTTGTTGCTGCGTGCGGGCTTTCTCTAGTTGCAGTGAGCGAGGGCTACTCTTCTTTGCAGTGTGCGGGCTTCTCATTGTGGTGGCTTCTCTTGTGGAGCACAGGCTATAGGCACGTGGGCTTCAGTAGTTGTGGCACATGGGCTCAGTACTCGTGGCTCGCGGGTTCTAGAGCGCAGGCTCAGTAGTTGTGGCGCACGGGGCTTAGTTGCTCCGTGGCACGTGGGATCTTCCCCGACCAGGGCTCGAACCCGTGTCCGCTGCATTGGCAGGTGGATTCTTAACCGCTGCACCACCAGGGAAGCCCCTGTCCATGGACATTTAGGTGGCTTCTACGTCCTGGCTATTGTAAATAGTGCTGCAATGAATACTGGGGTGCACGTATCTTTGCAAATTATGGTTTTCTCCAGATATATGCCCAGGAGAGGGATTGCAGGATCATACGGTAGCTCTATTTTTAGTTTTTTAAGGAAACTTCATACTGTTCTTCATAGTGGCTGCACCAGTTTACATTCCCACCAACAGTGTAGGAGGGTTCCCTTTTCTCCGCACCTTCTTCAGCATTTATTATTTATAGACTTTTTGGTGATGGCCATTCTGACTGGTGTGAGATCTGACCTGCTACCCGTCTTTATAAATAAAGTCTTATTGGGGCACCATCGTGCACATTCGCCTGTGTATTGTCCATGAATGTTTTCACTCTACATCAGCTGAGTTGAGTAGTCACAACAGTGACCTTATGGCCCCCAAAACTGAAAACGTTTACACTCTGGCTTAGGCCAGAAAGCCCTGTTTTCTATCACGTGTCCTTGCCTTGTTGGCAGGTGACTATGGAGACAGGGGATGAAAACAGACACACGGTGAGTCAGTTGTCAGTAGAGTTGAAATTGAAAGAATGCTCTTAGCTGGAGTTCAGGTCACAGCCAGGGGGAGTGCAAGGTGAAGGTATGAGGAAGCAGAAACCATGGGTTAAGGAAAAGAACATGGTCAGGAAACAGAGGGGCGTAGAACTGAGCCAGAGAAGGCAGAGATGCCAGGAGATGAGAGAGAGAATGACCATAGATCCCCAAGGCCGAGAGCAGGTTGTTCTTCAAGCTCCCAGCGTCTCTGACAACCGTTCAGCCCATGCGTACAGGCACATAAGCCTCCTTGTGTCTGTATAAGTCAAGGAGCTCTCCTTCAATTAAGAGAGGGACTAAAAGAGACCATTATGAGCTCATACAACTCAACATTAAAAAAACCCCAAATAACCTCATTAAAAAGTAGGCAGAAAAACTGAATAGACATTTTTCCAAATCGGGAATGCAGATGGCCAGCAGGCAAAAGAAAAGATGCTCAACATCAATAATCATCAGGGAAATGCAAATCAAAACTACAATGAGGTATCACCTCATACCTGTCAGAATGGCCATCATCAAAAAGTCTACAAATGACAAATGCTGGAGAGGGTGTGGAGAAAAGGGAACCCTCCTACACTGTTGGTGGGAATGTAAATTGATACAGCCACTATGGAGAACAGTATGGAGGTTCCTTCAAAACCTAAAAATAGAGTTACCATATGACCCAGCAATTCTACTCCTGGGTATATATCCAAAAAAAAAACCCCACTAATTCGAAAAGATACATGCACCCCAATGTTCAGAGCAACATTATTTACAATAGCCAAGACATGGAAACAACCTAAGTGGCCGTCCACAGATGAAAGGATAAAGAAGATGTGAGATATATGTATGTATATATACATATATATATATATATATATATATATATAATGGAATACTACTCAGCCATAAAAAAGAAAGTGATTTTGCCATTTGCAGCAACATGGATGGACCTGGAGGACATTGTGCTAAGTGAAATAAGTCAGACAAAGACAAATACTGTGTGATATCACTTATATATGGAATCTAAAAAATTCAGCAAGCAAACTAGAGAATATAACAAATAGAAGCAGGTTCACAGATGTTGAGAACAACTAATGGTCACCAGTCGGGGGGTGGGCAATATAGGGGTGGGGAGGGGCAGGTACAAACCACTGGGTGTAAGACAGGCTCAAGGATGTATTGTACAACATGGGGAATAGAGCCAATGTTTTAAAATAACTATAAATGAAGTATAACCTTTGAAAATTGTTTGAGAATAAAAAATTTAGAAAAAGAGAGACCAGTGTGTGCTTGTGCATCATGAGGCAAATTTAATTCCCTTATTTCTCAGTTCCTATGCTAATAGACCCCCCTTTAGGTCCCAGTATTGACAATAAGCACCAGTAAATTCGCTTGGGTGGAACAGTCATGTGATGTAGTGGACGAGAACCGTGGTCACAGAAAACTTAAACGTAAAGTCGTCTGCAGTTAAGATACCTCACGCTTCATGACATTAACATTTCCCCTTTCGTTTCATCAGTTTAGTCATTCTCTAAATATTGAGGACCTACTAAATATAAAGAGCCTGTGAATGACAGTTTGATGGTTGAGAACACGATGTAACAAGACCCACTCCCAGGGGACGTAATTACACAACCCTGTAAGAAGGTTGGGCTGGGTACGCCGACAACCGCCATACAGAGAAATCAGTGGTGATTAAAGGTGACGGAGTCAGTATTTGTAGCACACTCAGGATGCACTGACGCATGTGCCAGGGACCACGGGTACTGACCTGGGTGAGGCTGAGCCTTTGGCTTTGGAAGAACAGTCCTGCTGCCTGCAAGGACGAGGAGTTGCTCCCTGCTTTAGAGACAGGGAAGCCGTCCTGCGGTGTCCTGCAGGTGAGGTCACTGGTGATGTCCATAAAGGGCGGAAAAGGGTAAATCGTACAGTAGAGTACCATCCAGTAGCTGAAAGAAGTGAAGTAGAGCTACGTGGATCAATACTGATGGATCTCAAATCTCATGAGCCAAAAATAAGGTGCACAACATTCTTACAGGATGAGACCAACTATATGGTATTTGAAAACATGAAGGGATAAATTAGGAGTTTAGGATTAACGTACACACACTACTGTACATAAAATAGATGACCAACAAGGACCTACTGTATAGCACAGGGAACTAGAGTCAATATTTTGTAATAACCATAAAGGAAAAGAATCAGAAAAAAAACAAACCATGAAACAAATACTTATATATTGCTTAGCCTAGCATGCATATGTGGTGTGAATATATATATATATATATATATTTTTTTTTTTAACATCTTTATTGGAGTATAATTGCTTTACAATGGTGTGTTAGTTTCTGCTTTATAACAAAGTGAATGAGTTATACATATACATATGTTCCCATATCTCTTCCCTCTTGCATCTGCCTCCCTCCCACCCTCCCTATCCCACCCCTCTAGGTGGTCACAAAGCACCAAGCTGATCTCCCTGTGCTATGCGGTTGCTTCCCACTAGCTATCTATTTTACATTTGGTAGTGTATATATGTCCATGCCACTCTCTCACTTTGTCACAGCTTACCCTTCCCCCTCCCCATATCCTCAAGTCCATTCTCTAGTAGGTCTGTGTCTTTATTCCCATCTTGCCACTAGGTTCTTCATGACCTTTTTTTTTTTTTCCTTAGATTCCATATATATGTGTTAGCATACTGTATTTGTTTTTCTCTTTCTGACTTCACTCTGTGTGACAGACTCTAACTCCATCCACCTCACTACAAATAACTCAATTTCGTTTCTTTTTATGGCTGAGTAATATTCCATTGTATGTCTGTGCCACATCTTCTTTATCCATTCATCCAATGATGGACACTTAGGTTGCTTCCATGTCCTGGCTATTGTAAGTAGAGCTGCAATGAACATTTTGGTACATGACTCTTCTTGAATTATGGTTTTCTCAGGGTATATGCCCAGTAGTGGGATTGCTGGGTCGTATGGTAGTTCTATTTGTAGTTTTTTAAGGAACCTCCATACTGTTCTCCATAGTGGCTGTATCAATTTACATTCCCACCAACAGTGTATGAGGGTTCCCTTTTCTCCACACCCTCTCCAGCATTTATTGTTTCTAGATTTTTTGATGATGGCCATTCTGACCAGTGTGAGATGATACCTCATTGTAGTTTTGATTTGCATTTCTCTAATGATTAATGATGTTGAGCATTGTTTCATGTGTTTGTTGGCAATCTGTATATCTTCTTTGGAGAAATGTCTGTTTAGGTCTTCTGCCCATTTTTGGATTGGGTTTGTTTTTTTGTTATTGAGCTGCATGAGCTGCTTGTAAATTTTGGAGATTAATCCTTTGTCAGTTGCTTCATTTGCAAATATTTTCTCCCGTTCTGAGGGTTGTCTTTTGGTCTTGTTTATGGTTTCCTTTGCTGTGCAAAAGCTTTTAAGTTTCATTAGGTCCCATTTGTTTATTTTTGTTTTTATTTCCATTTCTCTAGGAGGTGGGTCAAAAAGGATGTCGCTGTGATGTATGTCATAGAGTGTTCTGCCTATGTTTTCCTCTAAGAGTTTTATAGTGTCTGGCCTTACATTTAGGTCTTAATCCATTTTGAGTTTCTTTTTGTGTATGGTGTTAGGGAGTGTTCTAATTTCATACTTTTACATGTAGCTGTCCAGTTTTCCCAGCACCACTTATTGAAGAGGCTGTCTTTTCTCCACTGTATATGCTTGCCTCCTTTATCAAAGATAAGGTGACCATATGTGCGTGGGTTTATCTCTGGGCTTTCTATCCTGTTCCATTGATCTGTAAATATATTTTTTAATGTTTAGAATTGATAGCTACCTGGATAGCTTGTAAATCTGGGTAAGGAAGGAGGGAAATGGGATTGAAGAGGCATATGCTGGGTTTCAGCTATACCTGAACATTTTAATTCTCCTTTAAAAAAACAAACAAACAAACAAAAACAATAACCAAAAAGAACAAGTCCTAACCATGAAGGAAATACAGTAAAATGGGTGTTGGGAACATGCACATTTATTTTATTAGTCTCAGACCTTTTCTTTTTGAAACATCTCAGAAGAGAAAAGGAGAAAAGCCCGAGTGTGTTTATAGCGAAAACAATCCCAAAGAAAGGAAGCATGGATGCTTACACTCAGGGCATCTCCCAGGCCAGATGATGTGGATTAGGACCCAGTTTGAGCTCTGAGCTCCTCAGTTTTCTTATGTGCTGAATCGTACTAGTCGAGCGAGTGAAATTCGCTTTGTGATGGCGTGACGGCGCCGCGTCCTGTGGTCAGAGTTCGTAAGTGAAGCCTGGAGGCGGCCGTGTGTGAGCCCAGGCCCTGTGCAGCCCGCAGCTGGGCAGCTGAGCACAGGCGGGCAGGGCACAGGGCTTCTGGGCACTCTGGCACGTACTAAGAGGCTAAGGTTCCAAACGTTTGGGGGCCAAGGCCTCTTCCAGATCATGAAAAAACTTATGAGCCATCTCCTTAGACAAACATGCACACGTGTGTACATCCATAAACACACGATTGCATCCATTTCCAGACGCTCAGAGACCCTGGCATCTGAGAACCTTGGTCAAGGACCTCATGGGTAGACACATTGCCTTGGATAGATTTGGGCAAACTCTCCAGCAAAGACAACTGTGCTGGAGCTTCTATGACGACACGGGACTCTGGACTGCAGACTCAGGAAAGGGTCTGTGCCACTAGGCGTTGACCTAGACACCCTGCTAACCGCCTTGGAGCACAAATGACCCAAATGCACAGAATCTGTCCTTGCTCTAATTGTTCTGTGACGATTCTTGAACGGTTCTTTAAAGAACGAAGCTACCAGGCATAGGACATTCTTCAGCTTGTCTGTCACCTCGTATGCCACCTCGTGTGCAGTCATCTGGGTGGTATGATCCAGCCGAAGGGTTGCATGGGAAAGCGAATTCAGATGACAAGCACATTCTTGGCATCTAACTCTGACCACCAATGAAGAATGTGACTAAGGAATGACATTTTTAGTAAAAGGTCACAGACAACATGAACTTGACACATTTTTATTCACTAGGTGGCAAACAGAAATAAAGTCTCAGAAACTGGGTTCACTGAATAAATATTGCAAGTGACTGATGTATCCAAATATGCTTAGTACAGACAGTCTCTCATCCCAAGTGCTATTTTTTTTTTCTGACTGTTATACATTTTAATTCATGATTTAAATACTTAATGACTCTTTTATAACATCCATTTCTCATTCTTCTGAAATAATATTTACATGGTTGTTAGTTTGATTGGACAATTAAAATGCACTTAAGTGAGATATAAACTAAGTTCCTTTTTCTTGTCTTCCTTCTTAGACAATTCATCTAGTCATTGTTGTTCAAATACTTTAACCATTCTTTTCCTCTGAACTAGCCGACCAGCTACAGTATATAAACCCAGTGACTCAAGTCATCTATTTTGAAATAACCAGTATAAATAGGTGCAGTCTGGTTACGCCACATTTTAAACAACTGTCCAGCCAAATGAAATGCAAAAAGGAAAAAGAAAGGACGGCAAATACCTTGAAATGTGTGCTTCCAGCTGACTTTCAGAACAGGTCCACATTTATATAGCCGTGTAAAAAGCAAGGAAAAGAAACCAGAAATTCCAGAATATTTTCAAACTGCCTTAGACATTTTGACACTGTACTATTTTTCTCTGCCAAGAGAATAAATGAGTGGTTTGCCCTCTGGGGGAAAAATCTATTTAAAAGAGAAAATATTTTAAATTCTTACTGTTACAGGGGAAGAAAACAGGAGTTCTTCGTAGTGGGGGGATGGTACATATGTGTTTGGGGGCACAGTGACATGTACTAATGTGGGGTCTTGTTTGCTTGTAGTTATTTTCTTTCTTCTTCCATTGATCACACATTTCTGTGGTGAGCACTGGTCATACGAATGTCCCCTGCCTTCACATAGTTAACAGTTTTAAGGAGGAACCCGAGGGAACGGCAGTGTGTTATGAGGGTGAAATAATCCCTCATAATCCCATGGGGAACAGAGGCCAAAGGCAGGACAGATTACGTTGTGAACTGCATTCGTGAAGCATAGATTGTCCCTGGCGTGTGGAGGTGAAGGAAGAGGTGAGGCTTCTGCCTTCACAGAGCCTGTTTTCACACCTTTTGTCCGTATAGTTAACGGAGCTGCCCCCTCACTGTGCTATAATTACCTGATTACCCTTTAATCTGCTCTGTAAAGTTCTCCAGAGTTGGAACAGTATTAATTCATCTCTGTTTCCTAGTGATTAGCACAGGGCCAGGTGCCTGGTGGTACAAAATGCATGCTCTTTTTGTTTAATTGAATGAATGAAAGGATGGATGGATGGATGCATGCATGCATGTGTGCATGCATGCATGCATAGAAGGATGCTTTGTATTTAGAAAGAAATGCACTTGAGCTATGATTACTTCAGTGGAAAAGACAACACAGAAGAAAAAAATGCAAGACGTTGGGTGTGGTAGTACATAAAAATATTTTGACTTGGATTTTACAAATTATAAATTATTTCCCCCTATGCCTGGCCCTTCCAAAATTTCACACTCATGCATACTCCAGTATGCTTGTTAAATTGTTGGACTAAACTCTCCTTTGATTTTGAAGTGTATTCCTTCATTGAGATGACAGTTTTTAACTAGTAAAGAAAGTTTTCCAATTAAAACACGAATTTTGCAACGTGTACCTCAGTTGTGTGAAAATAAACTGCTTAGTACATTGGAAAAAAATCTTAATTCTGTTAAACTCTTTCAAATGGTGTTACATATCAAAGCAGACACCTTAAAACTACCCATGGAGGAAAAATAAAATAGCTCTGGACGAACAAGGGCAGCAAGCAGACAGCTAGAATTTTGGGGAAATGTCTGCGGTATTTGGGTTTATTTTTAAGGGAAAGAAAAATTTTCCATCAAATTTTATAAGACAATAACATTAAAAAAAAAACTCATGCTCAATAAGAATCTTCATAATGCTGATGTAGAACTCAGATTATATTTTATTCATGAATTATAGGTTTCTTTGATGGAGGTGGATAGGGTAAGAAACAGGTTTTTATAAGCTTCTTCCATCCCCTTGAATTACCTTCTCGTCCTGCCTCAATGCATACACTCACATGGACACTCACATCATTTTATTTTTATTTTTCATGGGACCCATGTGTCCACACCACCACACCAGACATAAATTGGGCAGCACTCCAGATATTCACCGGGACGTGAAAAGGAGATCACACATAAAACATTCAGTAACGTGTAGGCAACTTTAAAAGTGCTTGAGACAGAAGCAAAAAAAAAAAAAAAAGAGAGAGAAAGAGGCTTTCTAGTCTTGGGTCTTTTTTAGTTGATGGTTCAGAAGGTGAAGAAGTTTTAATTATGTGCTTCCTCAGCAGAGTGGGAGAATAACTCCTCTGAATCATTCTCTGTGCCTCGGAGCCCCACTCTGTTTTTCTCTCTCCTTCTCCTCCAACTCCCCACCACTCCTTCCTCCCCTCCTGCACGTCCCCAATGCTGCCAGCTCCAGAGCTCGTGGTCCCCTCAGCTGGAGCAGGACGGAGCCGAGCCCTGCCCTCTCCCCACCGGGTCTCAAGCGCGGCTTCAGGACGGGAAGAGGACGTGTCTGCACTTGGGTCCTTCAGGCTTTCACCGATCCTGTCACAGCCCACCTCTCCCCTCACCCTGCTCGTGGGAAGGCACACTGATTAACATCAAAATTGCTGTATTCTATTACTCAGCCATAAAAAAGAATGAAGGAATGCCACTTGCAGCAACATGGGTGGACCTAGAGGTTATCATACTAAGTCAGACAGACATCATATCTTATCACTTGTACGTGGAATCTAAAATATGACACAAGTGAACTTATCCATGAAACAGAAACAGACACACTGACAGAGAACAGACTTGTGGTTGCCAAGGGGGAGGAGGTGGGGGAGGGATGGATTGAGAGCTTGGGATTAGCAGATGCAAACTATTATATAGAATGGATAAACAACAAGGTCTTACTGTACAGCACAAGGGAACTATTGGGTTGGCCAAAAGGTTCATTTGGGTTTTCCCATGAGATGTTACAAAAAGCCCGAACGAACTTTTTGGCCAGCCCAATATATTCAATATCCTGTGATAAGCCATAATGGAAAAGAACATGAAAAAGAATGAATGAATGAATAAATAAATAATTGCTGTATTCTGTTTCAACCCTGAAAAGAGGCTCTATGCTAGGGGATAAAAGAGCACAATCCTAGTCAGAAGGCAGAGTTCAGTTCCGCTTCCCAGGCTACTCCGAGTAGATCTTAAAGGGGGAGACCTCCAGGCCCGGTTCCCTCATCTGTGAGTCGAGGATGGTCAGGAGGACCTCGCCCAGTGTCTCGTGGCTCCAGGAACCAGTGCCTGGTCCCGCTGTCCCCCACCCCCGTGCTGGTGCCCATAGCTCCCGGCCCCCTGGCACCAGTCACAGGTATCCCAGGTGATAAGAATCAGGGCAGCAGTTGCTCATGGGCATTTGTTTATTCCACGAGAGTAGTTTTAACTTGCTTCAAAAGAGGACCTCTCCCTTGGGTTTTCTTTGGCGGCCACACTTTCTGAAACTTCCACGTCTTCAAGCCTTTGTGTCAGTGTTTGGTAACCAGCCTGCAGTTTGTCAGAATCACTGGAAAAAGCCATTTACTGTGTCTCTTAGATACACTGAATGAGTCTCCTGCTGCTTCAGTTGTTGCTTTAAGGGTCTCCCTTGGTTTGAGTATATTATCAGTGTCTGTTTACATAATTTCATCTTCATCTCTATCCGTGAATTTGTTTCATAGATGTTCATTTCTTTCAGTACTATTTAGCGAGGAGAAGATAGTGGATGGTACCCAAAAGAGGAGCTTAAAAAAAATGCCTTTTTTGCATTTTTACTGTATTTTGGCAAGTTTTATCAACTCCATTATTTTATAGCTGTGGTCATTATACTGCTTATTAAAAATAGTTATTTGGAATTACTGCGTTAATGTCAATCTCTGAATAACATATTTGCAAATATGGCATTTTATTTTGCCAGTGCAAATATGTATTAAATAACAATTCCTGTTGCTAAGTGTGGATACAAAAAGAGTAAGCTGGGACTAAGTGAGAGAGTGGCATGGACATATATACAGTACCAAATGCAAAATAGATAGCTAGTGGGAAGCAGCTGCATAGCACAGAGAGATCAGCTCGGTGCTTTGTGACCACCTAGAGGGGTAGGGTAGGGGGCGGGGGAGAAAGACGCAGAGGGAGGGGATATGGGGATGTGTGTATGCGTATAGCTGACTCACTTTGTTATACAGCAGAAGCTAACGCACCATTGTAAAGCAATTATAGTCCAATAAAGATGTTTAAAAAAAAAAGGAAAAAAAAAAACAACCCAGTTGGTTCTCTTGCTAAAGATAATTATTTATCCAAGTCAAGTGACATTATCTTAATAATTTTTTCAAGACAACTATTTCCAAATGTTTATTAGAGAAAATGTTCTAGGAAAAATAAAATTATAAATATGAACATATTTAACCATGTGTTGGAAACTTATATATACCTGGAAATCAGACGGTTTCATATACAATTAATTACATGCGCTTGTACTCAATAAATTTTTTTTTAGCATCTTTATTGGAGTATAATTGCTTTACAATGGTGTGTTAGTTTCTGCTTTATAACAAAGTGAATCAGTTATACATATACATATGTTCCCATATCTCTTCCCTCTTGCATCTCCCTCCCTCCCACCCTCCCTATCCCACCCCTCTAGGTGGTCACAAAGCACAGAGCTGATCTCCCTGTGCTATGCAGTTGCTTCCCACTAGCTATCTATTTTACGTGTGGTAGTGTATATATGTCCATGCCACTCTCTCACTTTGTCACATCTTACCCTTCCCCCTCCCCATATCCTCAAGTCCATTCTCTAGTAGGTCTGTGTCTTTATTCCCGTCTTGCCACTAGGTTCTTCATGACCTTTTTTTCTTCCCCCTTAGATTCCATATATATGTGTTAGCATACTGTATTTGTTTTTCTCTTTCTGACTTACTTCACTCTGTATGACAGACTCTAACTCCATCCACCTCACTGCAAATTTGAAAGACTGTTGTCTCAACTGTAAAATAGAACTAATAGTAGCATCTTCTCATTGAGCAACTTTGAAAATTAATAAAAAGACTGTATATAGAGCTCCATTCAGTGCCTGGCAGGTGGTAGGTACTTAGTCAATGGTAGATATCACGATTGAATTCATGCCATAAACAAAGCCTAGAATAATGCCTTAGGGATACGACCATAGGAATAATCAATATTTTAGATAGGGGGGAGACAGGAAGGAAATAAACAGATGACTCCATGTTTTGGGACCATGTAATATAAAAATAGGAACAGAAGGAAATGGGGGTCTGGGGCCGGGAGAGAAGAGGAAATACTGAGTTGTGTTTGGGATCTGCTGAGTTGGAAGTGATAGAAGATCACTGTGGCGAAGATGCACTGTCACCGTCTCACGGGTTGGACCAGAACTTTTATGTTGTTGTCATTTACTTGTTTTTCCAAGAGTTACATATTGTGAGCCAACTGTGTACTAGACACCGCACTTAGGGAAGAAACCCGGGAGGGAAGTGTGTGAGTTTGTGAGTCAGTTTTCTGGGGGAATGAGGAGTGAGGATCCTTGTGCCAGGCGTGAGGAGTTGCTGGATGACAAACAGGGGAGGAGGAGGAGGAGGAGGAGGGAACCTCCAAGGAAGCAGCACAAGAGGCTGAAGATGCATCGAGAGCACTGTGTGAGGGGAGAGGAGGGCTTCCAAGAATGATGGGTGTTCAGGAGATTCACTTCTATCGGCATCGAGTATGGTTTTTAGAGTTTAGGATCATCCTTGTAAGTTACAGTGTTAGAAAGTGAAGCTAAAGAGAGCCTATTCTTGGCTTGTCTCTACCATATTTACAGATGAAGAGGATTGCACGTGTCTGCGTTCTGTAGTATGAAATCATTGTTTTCATGAAAGTGAGGGTATTGAAGCAGCTGTTCAGGGAACAGTGAAGGATGTGCTTTTGCCTGAATCCTGAACGTGCGTTGCTCAAATGCTCGAAAATGCTCAGTTCTGCGATTTCCTGCATCGTTTGTAGTAAACCAGATCTATTTCCGATAAATAATGCTTTCCTTCTTTTGTTACGTGTAGTAGCACAGGTTTTCTTTTAAAGGAAAAAAAAAACAACCCGGATGTTCTGTCTCAGTGGCTGTGTGCAAACAGAAGAGGAAAGTGGGGGAAAGGTCTTCAGAATCCACTGTGATGGACTCTGTATGATGTCTACAGGCCAACACACCCCATCGCCAGAGGAGCATTCTGAGCCTGCTGGGTTCAGCTCAAATCAACAAATCTGTACTGACCGCCCATTTCTGAGCAAACCACAGGCTCACAATCTTCAAGTGTGAGGAGACAATTATGTAAATAACCTTGACACAAAGGAGAGCGTGTGGGTCACCATGAGACGTTTCCAAAGGACTGTGCAGGTTCTAAGGAGAAAGAGCCCACCTGGTTGAGGGGGAGCAAGAAGAGCCTCCTGGAGAAGGTGAATTCGAGGGAAATGAGGGGCCAATAAACAAGGAGTGGAGACAGGCTCGGTGCCCTGTGTCCCTGGGAGATGACCGTCCTGTTGGCTGGAGGAGAAAGGACATAACAGTGGCCGCGCTAGGAGATTAGGACGGAACAGACGGGGGGGGCACCCCGAGTGCCAGTGTGCGGTGTGGGGAATTTCTGGCCGACTGGGGGGCAGTGAGGAGGCCTTGCTGGATTCTGAGTGGGGGAAGGACGTTGCTGGAGCGGAGGTTTAAAGACTGACAGGTTGCAATGCGTGCTGCGCTCTGCAGTGAAGACAGAGGGGCTGAGGGAAGCAGCTGGAACCTATGGTTGTAGCCTCACAGCCCACGGAAGCCTGAACAGGATGGAAGGAAAAGGGAAGGTCCTCCAGGGGTCTTCCGAGATGCAGGCCTCTGGGAACATTTCCTGTGGGATTCCGCAGAGCACATGTCTGCAGGGCTGTCTTCATTTTCCGCTTTGCCCCCGGTTATTTGGTGCAGGCAGAGCTGTGCTCTGATTTTGCACAGGGGAACCTTGGCTGTAGAAGACCTCTTTTGTTCTATATTAATGGGCTCTTCTCACCTTCTTGGGCCAGGAGAGTGGATCCTTAAGTCAAGTCAGTTGCCGCTTCTCGTCTGCGTGACCCGGGTCCTCACATGGCCAAATTCCACCGGGGGTTCAGGACCGTAGAAGACAGTATGGTTGCCCCAGGAGTTTTAGAGATGTTTCTTCATTACTCTAGAAAGACAGCTGCTCCCCCTCCTCCACTGGAGTTTGGACATCGCATGTCTGCCCTCTGGGTTCAGGCCTCAAATACAGCTCTACCTGGTACTCCATCAGGAGCAACTGGTGTGCTTGAAAATGTATTGCTGTATTTATTTTTCATGAATCTCAGTTTCCTACTCAGTGAAGAGAATAATCTCTGTGCAAAGAGCATTTTAGTTAGTGATATCATATTACTTATTCACCTGTTACATCTTTGCAATGTTGAGATGTGTTTAATTCTACTAAAACTTCTAACACAAATAACTGTAAAACAAGAATCAGTGTGTAACCAAACCCAGGTTTGGCTGCTTGCCGCTCATAAGCCAACAGTTCAAGAGGCAAGTGTCAGTAGAAATGAAAGGTGCTTTAATCAGAAAAGCCGGCAGCCTGGGAGAAGGTGGACTCGTGTCCTAAGACCAACTCTGAAGATTCTGCTCAGCAATGACAGTTTTTAAAGGGAAAATGGGGGAAGAATCTCAATGAATCATTGAGGCAATGGGTTGGGTTCTGCATTATTCTCCATTGCGTGCAGACTGGCTGACTCTTTCTTCAGATGTTATCTTATCTGCATGATCTGCCTGCAGGATTGCTAAGGGGGCTGTTAGGGGGTAGAGGACTAGTCATTCTTTAACTGCTTAATTCTTCATTCTTTCTTCTTTCAATCTAGGAAAAGAATCAACAGGTTAGACAAGGCGTGGTGTACATTCATGAGAGCGCAAGTCAGGAGTTAGTTTCAATCGCTTAGTGATCTCATTCCTATAATTAGGTTTTTTTAAGGTTAGAGGGGAACAGAAATGAGCAAACAGGAAAGGGGCAAAAGAGCTGCTTTCAAATGATTAGCCAATTGTTCTTGGCCTTGCTTTTCTCGTCCTTTCACCTAATGAAAAGCAAATTTAGTTTTCTTCATTTATGAATCAAATGAGCATCCTAGACTCATCTTCCTGACCTTTGTGCCCCGTGAGGGATTCGCCACCACGCACGTGCGTGTCCACCGTGAGCCCCTCGGCTCTGGCCACGAGGCTCTGGGCTTGGACCTGTCACCCCCATCGACCAGTGCGCCTGGGATACATCTGGCTCCATCGCTAGGTGCCTTAGGACATTATTACACAGCATCCTAAAATAAATTATTTTATTTTTTAACCAAAATCCTATGAATCACAGGACAAGTTAGAGCCAAATAAAATGACGGAAATGAGCAAAAAAAAAAAAATAAGACCGTGAATAAAAAATCCATTTCACAATTTTTTTTTTAGCCTCTACTTAAATACAGTGAGTAATCAAGTCATATTTTTTAATTGGGGGAAGTCTTAGGCAGGTAGTATGATTTTTAGTATTTTTTTCTCTTCCTCTTTCAAAATCTGTCTCCTCCTTAACTCATCCAGTTGATAGCTGGAGGCTTTTTCAGTGAAGTCGATTTAAGTATTATAGTGTACTTTCTTAGAACAACAAAAGATAACTTATTTTACTTCCAAAGC
This sequence comes from Eschrichtius robustus, assembly GCF_028021215.1. Classification (NCBI taxonomy): domain Eukaryota; kingdom Metazoa; phylum Chordata; class Mammalia; order Artiodactyla; family Eschrichtiidae; genus Eschrichtius; species Eschrichtius robustus. The sequence goes on from NC_090832.1 coordinate 117,012,517, forward strand.
TTTTGGAGTTTGCCTCGTGGGCTGTTAGCGCCTGTGAGAAGAACAGGGTCGTCCACTCCTGTGCTTCTAGGAGGTGCTTAGTGGTTTCCTCAACGCTGCAGAAGGGCCAAGGCTGTGAAACTCTTCCCTCAGACAAAGGCCTTTGTTGGTAGAAATTCATAGCTTATTTGCAAGTGATTCTGTGATTACATTTACAAATATAAATATATATCAAACCTGTATCATTGTCAGGATTTTACTAGAGAATTTAATGCAGCCTATAAAGCAAAATTAATTTCTCTTTAATTTTGCCAAATCTACCCATCTCAGTTGTTATTCTTACCTAGCAACCTCTCCCACTTCACTTTTCTTGGGAAGGTCCTCAGAATCCGAAGCACTCAAGTGACATTAAGATGTAACTATCACCAGACTTCTCGCGAAGTTTGCGTTTTTATCCACCACTTAGATTCAAATGAGTCGCAGGCTAGAATGATATTTGGGGCACCTGCAGGCCAAGAGGTGAGATGGGAAACCCAAGGAGCTTTCCTGGAACTTCTGAAGTCCTTCCTGTCTGTGCTTAGGTCTTTGACAAAGGTTCCATCTACATTCCAAAATACCTGTCTTGAAAGAAGAAATGTCCACGTAGGACCCTTTGAAAATAAAGTCAGTTTGTTCTGTGAATCAGTAATTTACTTTTGTCAACTTTAAGGGTCAGTTGCTTCATTTTTAATGATGTGAAGACAGTTCAGTTCCAAAAATAAGGATAGGACAACTACAGGGGCCAAAGCAGAGGCCATGGACACGAGTTCTTCCTTGTGCACGCCCTCTAGCATCTACTTCCACTCCACGTTCTCAGTCTGCAAGCTCCACCTTCTGAAAAGTCACCTCCTCCTGGAAGTCTCCCAGGACTGCACGGATTCAGTGACTGACTCCACCTCTGTGCTTCCTCCACACCTTGAGAGCCTGGGGTGGAAAGCACGGGATTTCTCCTCACTGGGCTCCTCGCGTCTCCAGCTTTGACTTGTCATCGTTATTCCCAGTGACTGACTGGCTGAACGAATAATTGCTATAAGTTCTTAGGGATGACAGCCAGCTGCCCATTTGAATTGTGGAGAGTTATTTTGGTGTTTGAATCTTGTAACTAAGCCATGATTAGTGTTCCTTGGATCAACAGTTGAGATCTGGTGACTGAACTCTTTTTCCTGAGTATTGGCCACTTCCTGTGTTCTTACTCAAATACGCATGTTTCCTGATACATGTTTCTTAGAATTGTGATTTTTTTTTTTTTACAGTGGTCTGTGGCTTTGAAAGAGTGTGAGATTTCCAGACCTATTTAACACCATCCAGACAATGCCAAAGTGTGTCATGCACACAGCTTAGTGATTATTCAGATCCTTTAAGGGTTAAAAAAAATTCCTATTGAGGGAAAAATTAGTTTACCGTGTGGTTAACTGTCCACTTGGGATGGCCTTCTTTCTACTTGCCATCTCACATTTGGGTCTCAGTCCTGACAATATAATTTAATCAAGCGGTGACTCCACATTTGAATCTTTAGCCCAGACCTCTTCTCTTGTTTATCTGACTGTCCTCTTGGCCTCTCCACGTGGATGTGTGACGGGCATCTCTCCCTGAACATGTGCACAACCAGATTCCTGGTGGTCCTCATCTCCTCATCCCCACCTGCACCTGCTGCATAAGCATTCCTCTCCAGGTATCTCGCCACTTCAGACTCCATCCTCATGGTCACTCAGACAAAAGCAAACAAAAACCCTCAGCAAACAAGCAAATAACCCCCTCCACGAAAAACAAAACCCCAGATCAACAATTTTCACTCTCTTTTCTCTTCCTCAAGCCCCGGGCCCTGTCGATGAGGCAGTCCTTCCCAATGTCTCTGGTGCCACTTGGTGCCACAGGCTCCATCCTCGAGCTGGGAGTTAATGCAGTGGCTGTTGAGGTACATTTTCCTGCTTCTGCCCCCATCCTCTCCAGTCTGTTCTCAGCACCGGAGCTCAGGTGAACCTTTTAAAACCTGAGTTAGAGCGTGTGCTTCCTCTGTTGAAAACCCTCCAGTGACATCAGTGCCATGTTGCGTACACGATTGTAATAACCGAAGCTAATCTGTGTTGATCACTTACTATGTAGCCAGACCTGTGCTAAAGCATGCATGCCTGTTCTCACTTTATCCTGACCTCAATCTCTTATGATCACCGCTGTCTTACCCTTGAGGAAACCGAGCTAAAGCAGGATGAAACCACTCTCTGAAGATCACTCGGATAGCGAGGTGGCGGAGCTCTGCTTTGCACTGAAGCAGTCAGATTCGGAGCAGGGACACTAGAAAACAAAGCTCTGTTCTCTCATTCCTGGTAACCTCTTCGCGTGGCATGGTTGTTATAAACAAGGCTTATCTGATAATCCATTTTTATTGATGAAAAACGCCAAGAATAACATGTGACACATTTTGAAGGGTAACTTTGTGATGAAGTTTCTTATCTTAGCATCCTGTTTATTTAAGAAGTACTCAGCAGTACTCTCAGTCACCACCCAGTATTTCTCTTGACACTGATGGCGCCGGTGGTGTTTTGGTCTCTTGCTGAGCCACCGCTGCTGAGTTCTAACATTTATATTGCAGTTTAGTCCTCATTGAAATTCTGCTGTTAAGTTTGACTTTTTCACCATCCCTGTATTTTTAAAATCATTGTTCATTAAGGTGAGAAGTGAGTGCAAGTGATGAATGCTGTTCTCAGAAAAATGCATGAATAAATTCCATTCTTTAATGGGTACTAGCAGGAACTAAAAGAAATGTAATTGGAGATAAGAAGAAGTTTAGTTCAGTTGGGTAGTGTTAGTGTCACTGTATCTTATCAGAATAATAACGATTGGAACCAAAATCATTATAACCTAAATATTGGCATATAATGAAAAGCACCGTTAAAAATGTATTGGAGACTCATTTTTTTGTGTGGGTAACAAAATTTTAAAAATCACATCTGAATTTTTCCATGAAGTTTAAGCAAATGTAAATATCATCCGCTACCCAGTTCTAATATATTTCTTCTTTGCCATTATTGATTAATGTAGCCACGTCTAAATGACTGTCCAAAGGAAACTCATACTATATAGTGAGACCTAACTCTCTTGCCAAGAACTAAGCCACTAATATGTTCTTCAGTCCCTGTAGTTTTAGAAACGCTTAGAATTCTGCACAATTGATTAATATTTCTATTTAAATTATAATAATCACACATTGTGAATTTACTGAATTGAGTACAACGTAAAATTGACATGATTATCCATCCTAATACGCTTTTAAAACTCAATTTTCTTTAGTCTTACCGTGCAGGCTCATCAACTCATGTAGCGTGAGCACCGGTGCTCAATTATAAAATCAAAATAATGAACAGTGAATGCTTGCCTTGAGCTGTTATTCCTAAATTGAGAGTTACTCTTGGAAAAATACAAGTTCACCCACCAACCATAATATTATCAAATTACCCTAACATAGTTAAAAGCACATCGATGATACTTTTCCCCCATAGGAGTCAGTTTTGTTTTTTTTTTTACATTCATTTCCCATTCGTTTGGCTTTACGCTTTTGTTTTGATTTAGGCTTGGAAATCATTTTAATATTGTTCTGTATCCTTGATGACACATGCACCAGTTTGGGCCACTAGTGTGGTGATCAGATGAGCTCTAGGGACATAAAGGCTTGGGCTTAAAGGCGGGCCTGGTACTTAACGAGTTGTGTAGACTTTGGTGTTTGGTCAAGTTATTTAATCTTCCTGATAGCGCCCTTCATGGCTTCATGTCTGTAAGGCATGTATGTAGCAGACTGCTTGACACATACTCAGCAATTTTTTTCTGGATTTAGCTCACCGTGGGCTAGAATAAGCTTCACGAGATGAAGGCCGGGCTGCTCCTACATCATGTGTTTATTTGTAGCCACCACATCACAGCACCTAACCCTGTAGAAGGGCCACACTCAGACCTGTCTTCCAATTTCTCTCCGATTTTGAGAGCCATGTTTATTGTCACTTCTTTCCTCTCGGCGCATTTACATCCTGGACCTTGTGGTGCAGCCGAGAAGAATTATAACCAATAGGCGCATTTGCTCTACTTGCAATTACTGTTTAATATTTTTCAGTGATTAAAAGTGCCCCCCCCCCAATGAAAAATAGATATCTATATTCCGGGAATAAGAGGAAAAGTCAATGAAATCTTGTCCCTGCCCTGTGTAGAAATGTATCTGTAGTTTCTATTTTGTTCTTTATAGCCATTCAAGAAGGGTGGTGGCGATGTGATGACATAAGTCACTTTCATCTGGAATGTTTTTATTTATCGAAAGGCAGGTGTGGAGCAGCTAAAAGGTAGATAACATTACACTAAGCCCATGAGAGACAAAAAAGAAATTAAAAATTAAATAATGTTCACAAATAATCACACTGAAACAAGTGAGTGATCAAAAACTCAGGTTACCTCCTGGGAAAGGAGGTTTTTTGATACGTATACCTAACGGGGTATTTTTCTCTTACCCATAGAAAGGACTCGCGGTGTCATTTAGCAAACAGTGTTTTGGGCAACTTAAGAACTGGCATACACTTCATCCTTTCCGATTGCCTTTTTATTGTTAGCGTTTTGTCCAAACCACCCTAATGATTGGTACAAGAAAAGTAAACAAGGCTGCTTCGACAGCTAAAACACGTAAAAGTGATGATCTGGAATCATTGCCAAACTTTCTCTGAACTTATAAAGGCATAGAGAGTAATACTGGTGAGTTTTCGTGTTGCTCTTTCAAGAACCTGCCAAGAGGAAAGATGAAATATTTTAAAGGTCTTCCGGGAACTCTTGCAGGTGCAGTAGAGTTGCCTGATCATTAAAACAGTCATGTTTCCAAGGAGGCTGAAAGTTTCATTCCACTAAGGTTTGTCATAAGATGTGAAGATCACCTACTGCAATTATCGTCATACTTGGTATTTAGGGTAATGCACTTCTGGAGGGACAGCCTTTCGGGTCAGGGGTTTCAAACTATTCTTTCTTCTGTGTAGAAATGAGGGCTCTGGGCTGTGCTGAGGCTTCCCACCCGGAGCCTCTCTCCCCCTTCCTCTGCCCCCGTCCCCCCGTCCCCCATTCCAGGGTTTCCCTTCCACCCTCCTGGGCTGTCCCCTCATCCGCAGTGGCTGCTCCGAGCGTGGAAGGGACTTTGACCCCCACCCAGAAAGTAGGGGACAGTTTTAGGAAGGCGAGTCCATGGCCCCTTCAGGACCAGACACTTTGCTGACTTTAGTTCAAGCTCTGCTCGTCCCATCCTCCTCCCTCCAGGTTGGCTCTGAAGCTCCTCCCCGAGCTCCTCCTCCTCCAAGCAGGTCCTTGGAGGGCCTTCAGTAGTGACAAAGGCGGTGCAGTTTCTCTAGAATTCACGCCGTGGACACTTCTCCTCTGGTTTCAAAAGAGCTAAGAGCATCTTCCTCGGAGGTCAGCCTTACATCATCACACCACGAAGTGGAATGAGAAGAAAGCCTCGTGTGTTGTCACCGCCCCTGACACTGGGGAAGCAGGGCAGGTGAGGGGTTGATCCAACAAGGAGAAGCACATGGCAAGTAATGTTACACTTGTCCTCGTGTTACCTTGTATGGAGCTGACACAAAAGACCCAAATTTTGTTGGTCTGGTACCTCACACTCTAGGATTCGTGGAAGAACACTTCTGATGTGGGAAAATAAAAAGATAAAATGTCTACATTTTTCAAAGGTGTGTGTGTGTGTGTGTGTGTGTGTGTATACATATATATATATATAGAGAGAGAGAGAGAGAGAGAGAGAGAGAGAGAGAGAGGCGAGTTTATTGCAAAGCAAATGAACCTTAAGTTTCACAGTCCCTCACTCGCCCAGCCCCTTGCAAGCCTCTGAATTTAATTTCCCAATTTTATATTTATAATTTTGCATTCTTTTTCTCTCAAAGAGAGATCTATCTTTGGACCCACCTTATGGTCCTATGATAAATTCTACCTCGTTCTTGAATGTAACCCTAGTCCAATGTGAAGAAACTCTACGAAATAAGCTCTGTGATTTGCTGAACAGCGCAGTCTGGTCTCTAACACTCACAATCAGTGTCCTGAAATTGCTGAAGTCTGGGGTTCCCTCCAGCAGCAGATCGAGCCCTCGGGCTCCCCCATCTCCGACGCCTTCAGCCACCTGCAGTGTTGACCAGGGCTGGGAGTGGGGCAGGAGTGCACGCTCTGAGGTCACACCCCTAGTTCCCTTACCCAACCTGAAGTTCTTAGGATGTCACACGTGTCTAAAATTAAGTGGAATTGCCTCAAAGCCATGTTCAGATTTGGGTTCTAAGGAAGTAAGCCAAGAATAAGTCTGGAACCGGCATACCATGTCAGAAAGATCTCAAATATAAGTTCCCAAGTGAAGAAATGAGAGTTCAGAGAAGTGAACTAATTCTGGGGCTTTCCCACTAAGGTGTGGTGCTTTTAAAATGCATACTTCAGTTCTAAAATCAGGTTTTCTTGGGAATTCCCAAGCGGTACAGCGATTAGGGCTCGGCCCCGAGGGTGCGGGTTTGATCTCTGGTCGCGGAATTAAGATCCCGCAAGATGCCTGGCGTGGCCAAAAATAAAATTAAAAGAAAATAAAGCCTTCTTTCAAAGGTACATCTTTTTCAACTTTTATGGGGGTGAAATACAAAATGTATCCTATAAAAATACAGCTCATATTCATGAAATGCAATGTTATTAGTAAATGTGTGGAAATCTGTGTGAGAGGCAAGGAGAATAAAATTAGAACTCAGGAAATGACAGGCTGAGAAAATAAAGGGATCAAACCTTTGATTTAAGGCCATGACTCAAAGGAACTTTATTGGAATAGTGTGAATTAAGTAAATAGAAAAGAAATGAGGCTTGTTATTTAAAACTGTTACTTTCACTGTTACCATTAAATCTGTTTGTCGTTAATCTCACGAATCTCCCCTGAATTGCTAAAAGCGTGAAGTGGTTAGCGACATAGTTATTTTATCAGATAGGTAGACAGGCTGTCGTTTACTCTATGCAAATATATTTTAGGATAAAAGCATTGTTTTTGAGAATAAAACAGAGCCTTTTAAAATATACAGCGAAGTCTTGCCTATAAATTTTAAAATGTCCCCCTTTTCACAAGATAGTATTCATATAGTACATATTGCAACCATTAAAATGTTCAATTCTAAGACTGTAATTTGGGGACAAAATCCACTTGTGCAGTATAATGTTTGCAAATTACCAGAGTCTAAGGCTCTGCTGTCATCATTTAGATCCACCCAAGAATTGCCAAGAATTTCTGGAAGGAGAATCAGTAGCATCTTCGTAAGCCTGTAATTAGCTCAGTGTGGATTATTCACATTGTAGACTGGCCATTACATAAGAATCCACTTTCAGAATCAGGGCTCCTTTGAGGCCTTTAGAAGCATGGTAACTCTGCCCAAAGCCATCAGGCGACTTCCTTCCTTTCCATTTCACTGTATTTTTCATGGATAGCCCACTTTTCAAATTTCCCTTTGTTTACCCTCGTTGGTGCACATTCTCAAGAGCTGTTTGTGGGAGGGTGGATGCACTGAGCCAGGGGTTATGTATCCCCACCCCGTTGTCCTTGGGGTGACATCCCCAGGAGGCCATACCACTGGTGGATTATATCACGGGGAGCTATTTTCAGCCTGGATGGAATTGTCTTCAGTCACTTAATGAACCACATAAAGATTTCAGTCATCATTTGGCTTCTGGTCATGAATGAAACCCCAAACCTGTCACCCACCTTCCAAATTCCTCACTACTCTTGGCTTCTAATGACTTCATCTTTGTTTCCTTAATCAAAATAAAAGGAAACGATTCCAAACCAGGAGTTCCATAAATGGGGTCAGCCGTAGGAGTACAATAAACAATTTTACAGCTTCTGATATGATTGCACCTCATATACATGAGAATCTTCAAGGATTTGATGAGATTATTTCTATACTTTAAAAAATAAAATTAAATGTCATTCATTTTTCAGAAGTTAATAACAATAAAAAAAAAGAAATAGAGCCATATATTGTGAATCAAAGGCCTTTAATGTCATTATTAAAAAATTACACCTCTAAACTTGTATTTATTCATTTGATCAGTCTATAAAGAGAGTATAACAAATGAAATAAATTTACTTATTGATTCGTGGGGAAGCCAAGCCTTAACTTCTTGATATTATCAAGATATTATCAAGTCATGAGTGTCAGTGTTGTAAAACAGAATCATTTAAAAATGAAGGAGAATTTAATACTTTTCACCAAATTTAATAGGCTGATAAGTGATTTCCTCTTATTTTGAATCAGTTTAGATACATAAGTTTACATCTTATTTATGCCTTTAAAAAGTATTTAATTTCTTTGACATAACGAAATACTGAAATTATACGTGTGTATGAAAATGTTCTAAATATTTACAAAATATACTAGAAGGTGATCTGAAATATAGATTTATTAAATGTTAACATGAGAACATGAGACATACTTATTTTAATAATTAACTACAATAATTTCCTTATAATTATTTTATTATGAACATTTATACTTGAAACTTTTAAAATGCATTATTGTAAAATTCACAATAAAGCAGCAGAAAGTCCAAAAAGAAAAGTATCAGGTAAAGTCGTAATATGATGGTGAACTAAATGTACAATTTTTAGGTTACTGTTTTCATCTTCCACAATTTTATGTTTCATTGTTTATAGATACACCACGATAAACATTTCTAAAATATTGACCAAGATCAATCACCAAACAAATCAATTAAGAAAACTTTAAAAAGATGTGTGCTGCTGTAACATTAGCAAATATTCATTAAGAAACTAATGAAATACTGTGTTTTTTCAAAGAGGAAACAGCTACTGGTGAGAAAGATGTCTGATGCCTTTTCTCCCCCTCTCCCTCCACCTGTTTTCAGTTGCATTCACAACAAGCCTTCAGGCTAACTCAGCTCAAAAATGGGGTCCTACCGTGAAACGAAGAGTAAAGGGGTGTGATGGGCTTGATCTATCAAATTAAAGCAGCCGCCAAAGCTACTTACGCCTGGTATCTTTCCCCGCTCTGGATGTGGATGCCCATAAGCCCCTATTGTACTTGTGTTGAGCCCTTAGACCTTTTATTTGACTTCATCCCTTACTTCCATATACAGGGAAACTCAGGCCTTTGCCTTTTGTGCCTCTGAAGAGGAATGCAGTTGATCAGTTTGTTTTGAAGCTTGACAGATCAAAAGAATGAGGAAAATTTTAAATTACCATTAGGTGAACGCTACAGAAACAATTGTTTCTAGCAGGATCTGCCAGTGGATGCTAAAAGGAGTAAATGAAAGTTGGAGAAGCAGGATGTTTGAATAGTGTCAAAGTTTTCCCCCCCAAAAGGTATTAAAACATAGTCACTTTATAGTGGAGAAACCCAGAAGACACCACTTTAACCAAATGATCAAGGCTGACATCAGCAGTAATAAGATATATGTGTCATGTTTCCCAAAAGGATGCTAATAGGATACTAAAATTACATATCCTTGTATGATGGCTTTCATGTTAATAATGCATAACTTCAATCTAACAAAAAGAATATATTGTGAAAACCCAACTCGAGGAATAGTCTACAAAAGAATTGACCAATAATCTTCAAAAGTTCCAAGGTCATGAAAGGGAAGGAAAAACTGTCCCAGACTGAAGGGGGCTAAGAAGATAGAACAAGTAAATGCAATGTGGGATCTTGGTTTGAACCTGAAAAAGAATTAAGACATTAGAGGAAAAACCGGTGAAATTAAAAACAAACAATCAAACAACTGCAGTTTAATTTATAAGAATGTACTAGTATTAATTTCTTGGTTTTGATAAATGTGCTGTTTACATGGGACGCTGCCACTGAGGAGGCCGGGTGAAGGGTATATAGGAACTCTGTGTACTATTTTTGCTTCTTCGTAAGTCTGGAACGAATGCGAAAGTTTATAAGTTATTTTTTAAAAAGGAAACCTGACAGTTCACATAAGTACAATTCAGTTGCAGGGACTAAACACAATTCCTGAGCACCCACTATGTAGCTGAGCACTGCAGAAGATAGGGTGATGGGTAAACACAGTTTCTTGGCTCAAAGAATCATAGTTTGGTGAGAGCAATAAAGTAAATTAAGCAAGTGGCTTGAGAGCTGACACGGAAGAGGCAGAGATGACGGCCTTTTGGGGCTGCGTGTGTGGGCACGAGCGTGTGTGTGTGTGTGTGCGCGCGCGTGCACGCACGTGTGTTTGTCTGTTGGGCGTGGTAGGTTTAGAAAAGCTTTCTGTGAGTAATAACATTTAGAACTTGAAGAGTAGATTGAATCTTGACAGAAGGTAGAGGAGAAGGATTCCAGGCTCAGAGACCAGCATAAAGAATGGCAAGGAAGTGCAGGTACTTGGGACTAAGAGGTGCCCCATTTGTGGAAGCAGAGAGTGTTCCTTGTGTTACCCCAGGCAGTTCCTGGCTGTTTTCATCAGCTCGGAAGTCCCATAGACTGGGTGGATAAAATCATAGAAATGAATTTTCTGACAGGTCTGGGGGCTGGAAGTCCCAGATCAGGTGCTGGCCAGTTGGGTTCCTGGCGGGAGCCCTCTTCCTGGTTGGAGCTGGCCGTCTTCTCACTGCATCCTCAGGGCAGAGACCAGGGACTCCCTCCTGTCTCTTTTTTTGGGGAGAGGAGGAGAAGTAAAATTATCTCTATTTGCAGATGATATGATCTTTATTTTTAATTGAAGTATAGTAGATTTGCAAGGTTGTGTTAGTTTCAGGTATACAGCACAGTGATTCAGTTATACATACATATATATCCAGCTACACATACCTATAATATATATGTTCTTTTTCAGATTATTTTCCCTTATAGGTTATTACAAAATATTGAGTAGAGTTCCCTGTGCTCTACAGTAAGTCCTTGTTATTTAGCTCTTTTATATATAGCAGTGTGTATAGGTTAATCCCAAACTCTTAATTTATCCCCCCCCCTTTCCCCCTTGGTAATCATAAGTTTGTTTTCTATGTCTGTGAGTCTATGTCCATTTTGTAAATAAGTTCATTTGTATCATTTTTTTAGATTCCACATATAAGCGATAAACCATATGATATTTGTCTTTCTCTTTCTGACTTACTGCACTTAGTATGATAGTCTCTAGGTCCATCCATGTTGCTACAAATGACATGATTTCATTCTTTTTTATGGCTGAGTAGTATTCCATTGTATATACATACTACATCTTCTTTATCCATTCATCTGTCGATGGACACTTAGTTTGCTTCCAAGTCTTCACTATCGTTAAGTAGTGCTGCAATAAAGACTTTAACTCTGCCAGATCGGGGCTCTACTTTTAGGACCCTGTTCAACATTACTACCTCCATAGAGGCCCTGTCTTCAGATACAATCTGGGAGCTGGGGCTTCAACTTATGAATCTGGGGGGACACAAACATTCAGTCCATAACATTCCACCCCTGGCCCTCCCAAATTCATGTCCTTCTCTTATACAAAATACATTCATTCTGTCCCAACAGTCTCAAAAGTCTTCACTTGGACCAGAACCAACTTTTAAGTCTGAAATCCAAAGTATCATCTAAGTCAGATATGGGTAGGATTCAAAGTACGGTTCATCTGGAGGCAAAATTCCTCTCCAGCTGGAAACCTATCTGTCTCCCCCGACAGACACACTAAAAGTGCCACACCTCTAGTGTTTCCTTGGATAGGCTGAGAATTTTCCAAACCTCCAGATCTTCCTTTCCACCTAACAGTTCTTTCTTCGGGTTCATCTCTCCTCTCACATTTTGCTATAAGCAATCAGAAGGATCCAAGCCACGCCTTCAATACTTTGCTTAAAAATCTCTTCTGTTGGGCTTCCTTGGTGGCACAGTGGTTAAGAATCTGCTTGCCAATGCAGGGGACACGGGTTCGAGCCCTGGTCCGGGAAGATCCCACATGCCGCGGAGCAGCTAAGCCCGTGCGCCACAACTACTGAAGCCCGTGCGCTAGAGCCCGTGCTCTGCGACGAGGGAAGCCACCACAATGAGAAGCCCAAGCACAACAACGAAGAGTAGCCCCTGCTCGCCGCAACTAGAGAAAGCCCGCGCGCAGCAACGAAGACCCAATGCAGCCGAAAATGAATAAATAAATTTCTAAAAAGAAAAAATCTCTTCTGTTAACTATCCAGCCTCATGAATCACAAATTCTACCTTTTCACAAAACACTAGATTGTAGTTCAGCCGTGTTCTCTGCCGCTTTATAACAAGGGTGCCGTTTTCCCAGTTTCCAATAACCTGTCCCTCATTTCTGTCTGAGCCCTCACCAAAGGGGCCTTTAACATCCATATTTCCACCAACATTCTGTTCGTGATGATATGTATCCCCTAAGAAGATGAAAGCTTTCCTTCTAGTTCTCCTCTTTTCTTTCCGAGCTCCCACCAGAATTACCTTTAACACCACAGTTGTACCAACGGTCCACTGATGGCCATCATGAATTTCTCTAGCCTGCACTCAAAAACTCTTTCAGCCTCTACCTGTCACCCAGGTCCAAAGCTGCCTCCACATTTTTAGGTATTTGTTACAGTAGCACCCACTTCTGGGTCCAGGAATCTGTCTTAACTTTAACTCCCCCTGTAAAGACCCTGTCTCCAAATAATAGTCACGTTGAGGATGGGGTCTTCAACAGATGAATTTAAGGGAGACACAGCATTCAGTCTGCACAAGCAGACCATGTTTACGCTGAGAAAGCTGAGTGAGTCAGTTCTGAGAGGAGGAGGGATGCCGTTGAGTTTCAAGTGGAATCCACAGTGAGGTCCTGCAGGGCTGAGGCTTAGACGTGTTTACTGTCAGAATAGTCAGAAGGGTTTCTCATAGTTTTGTCACCAGTGTTTAGATAGTCTCCGTAGCTGGGATTACTCAGCTGGTCTTGAACCTTATCTCCAAATGTCATATCTCTGTGTTCTTGACTTTTGTTTTCTAGAGAGACAAGATAATGAGAGTGAGCACATTTTTATTCATCAGTTTAGAATTGGGCTGCCTCTTGGGTTTAAATTTTCTAATATTATTTACTCAAGATATAGCATCAATTTCATACAATATATAGTAATTTCCCCTTTATACATAAAGTGTATGGGGATTATCAAAGTAACCATGACAACAAGCTTCCTCACAACCCAATCCATGATGGCAGAGCACGTGGGCACTCAGATCCTTAGCAGGAAATATTTCTTTGTGGTGATATGTAAATATATAGATACAGACGTACATAGAGATATATACATTGTAAAGTGTCCATATATGTATGTTTACACGTATAGTAATATTTTTAACGAAAGAAAGACCAAAGATTCCCTAAGAGTGTATCACAGGCTTTGGCACGAATAGGCAGCCTAGCATTTTTAGTAATAAAAAGTATAAGAGTTTAGGTGTCAGAAGTCCCACGTTCTAGGTCAGTCTTTGGCACTACATGGCTGCACATTCTTTGGAAAGTGACAACCACCTGGGGCTTTGGTTTCCTCATCTGAGGAAAACAGGAGCAATACACCGTGCAAGACCTACCCTGCAGATTTGTCAGCGTCGGAACACACCTGGCCCAAGAGAGGGCTTTGTAAAGCATTACATTTATTTCCCTCACTATTTCGTTTCTATAATAGTGATTATTTTCTAATATTTATCACTTTTTTGTTTCATAGTTAAAGGTAGTGAAAGCCTAGAGGTATTAGTATTATAGTCAAAAAGTCTTAGGAGGGGCTTCCATGGTGGCGCAGTGGTTAAGAATCCACCTGCCAGCGCAGGGGACACGGGTTCGACCCCTGGTCCGGGAAGATCCCACATGCCGCGGGGCAACTAAGCCCATGCGCCACAGCTACTGAGCCTGCCCTCTAAAGCCCGCGAGCCACAACTACTGAGCCCACGTGCCACAACTACTGAAGCCTGTGCACCTGGAGCCCGTGCTCCGCAACAAGAGAAGCCATGGCAGTGAGAAGCCCGCACACCGCAACAAAGAGTAGACCCCGCTCACCGCAACTAGAGAAAGCCCGTGCGCAGCAACGAAGACCCAACGCAGCCGAAAATAAATAAATATTTTTAAAATGTCATAGGAGTAAGAAAAAGCACTTGTGAAAAGGTTCAGTGATTTGTAGAGATTGTGCAGGAGGAAGAGAAGGCCAGTAGATAATCCGATAGTTGTCTCCAAGCAACAGTGAAGACTCCTCCAGGGCGTGGGTAGCGGTGAGAATGGGGAAGTTAGGCATGAGCTATTTAGGCGAATTACTCAAAACAACCATGCAACAGTGAGAGTCACTGCAAAGTAGAACCGGCTTCTGGGAGGCTGTGGGACCCCTTTTGTGGCAGCTGTCCCATTGGCTGGGGACCCTTGACCTTGCCTTGGAGTCGGGGACCCAGATCCCCAGACCCAGGGCTCCCTTTGAGCTCGGGTTCTGTGTGCCTCCCTGTGAATCTCGGGTGTTGGGATAGTGAACAAGGGGACTTCTGATTGTCCTGGTGAAGGTTGTTGACCTACAGAAAAATAAACCAGCACGGAAAGTCACACGTTGAATACACAACACAGGAAGTGTATTTCCCTCCTTGAAAAATCAAATGTTCCATTTTTCCTTTAAAATATTGGAAAGAATGTATTCAATGATGACAGTAAATAGTAAAACATACTTCTTTCCAAGGGAGGTTGTATTCATTTAAAGTGGTGGAGTTAGGGGAGAAGATGAGAAAAAGGTGTGGAGTGGGGCGGGGGAGGGAGCCTGGAGGGGGAGGGGCTCAGGCAGAGGAGGGTCCAGCCTTGGGGAGGAGGGGTGGGTGAGAGGAGGGGGAGGCGGAGGATGGGAAGTGAGGCTACTGTAGGCTTAGCGAAGGGCACACCTGCTGTCCATTTAGACTGTGGAAGTCAGCGTTGCTAGCCTTTATCTCCTGCCTTTGAAAGTTGGTTACCTGGTAACAACTTCATCCAGAGGTTCAGCCCTCTGATTCCTTTACTTTGGGGCAATAACTCGAGAGGGCCACCTGAGTAGCCACTGGACATTATTTTCTGGACGGCAGAAGCAGTGACAAAGCAGTTTCATCTGCATGAGATCAAACCAGATGTTCACAAACCAGTTCTCCACTTCAGCTGTAGGAAGAGCTTAACGTGAATCAGCTTTTTGTTTCTAGAATTTCTACCAGTCTTCATACAATATGTGACATGACAGGGGTTGACAAATTATTTATTGTCTTCTAATGAAACATTATCTTATAAGCTAACTTTGAAGATGTGAACATTGAAATGATGCAATGAATAGTAAGTGTCACTCTGGATCCTTTTTGGAAACAAGAGAAGGAAAATCTATCTATCTGTCTGTCTATATATCTATGTAGCTATATTTTCATATCTATCTATCTATCTATGTCTGTCTATCTATATTTATGTATCTACCCATCTATCTATCATCTCCAGTGTTTTCTTTTGTTTTTTAGGAGAGATTATTTTTTACCTTCCCAAAGGCTTGATAATAATTAGAGTTAAATTTCTTAACTAGATGGGTTGAAGGATGGATTCAAGAGATGCTAAACAGGGGTCCTTAACAAGGTAGGAAGTAGGTGTGGCCAATTGTCTTTTGACAATCTAAGTAAGGCTTTGCTATCAACTAATTCCGGTCCTCTGCTTCACAGCATAACACTATGTTATTTATTGATCAGTGAGTAAATATGTGTGTAAGCGTAACTTCATGGATGCTTCTAGAGCTCTTTCTTTAAGTGATTGTTACATAAGGACTATTTTGTAGAAAGTTCTCTCTATGTTGCACTTTATATTTTTCGCTGTGTAAGACACTGTAGTTCAATCCTTAAAAAATCCAGTAATAATTTTTTGGTTTGCCCAGGTCTTTCTGAGACAAAAACCCAAACCCAAACTAAACAAACCTTTTAAAAGACTGTTAAGGACACATAAAGCTTGATCATGAACTTATTTGTTAAATTTTCAAGTGAATTATACTTCTTATCCAAGGACATTAAAGGAAATGATTAAATTGTCATTTGGTGCACATACAAGTTTAAAAGTTTAATTCCCAGGGAGAATTGGAGAAAGAGATCTGAGTTGTATGAACTTATCTTGGAATTGAAGTAATATCTAGGTTAAAACACTGTGCCTTTGATTCTGCTGTGGAAAGTCAGTCTTAGTCTGTGGGCCACTGATTCAATTCTCAATTCAGGCCCTCCTGTCTGCTCCCACTTGGTCCTGCAGCCTTGCTTTCTACTCAGACAGACGGCGGCCATCTGACATTGACCGTCGGTGGTTCAGATTGAATGACTGGACAGTGGTAGAATTCCCAGTGAGGTAATTACTGTGAACTTTCCTGGTAGCTTCTGAGGGTCTGTGTCATACTTTTCCGGAATGACCCTCGGTGACACTCTGCCTTTGTGGAATCCATCTCCCTTGTTCCACCATAGATTCTTTACAACTAAGCCTTAGGGTTTTATATTCCTGTAGCCTTATGTTATCAATTTGCAGAGTCGTGATGTTATGAGATGATATCCGTGGCTTCAAAGAATTGATCCACTTTAGAATTGAGGGAGTGACTCGCCGGACATTCTAACCTAGTTTACTGGGACAGTCTTTCCTTTGTTTTTAAAATATATCCAGTCTGAGCCGCTTATTGATTTTGAAGCTGTGTTGCTCCTTATGTAACTGTTTACATAAATGGGAGCTACTGTTATAGGATCTGATTTCATTAAATCTTAACAAAGACCCTCTGACTTTGGAGGTTACTGATGGGACCTGACTAACCTGCCTTGCTTTAGTCCATCCCATTTAGACTCCGTGGAAAGGACTAGTTATTCCCTGCTCTTCTCTTGAGCCCAGAGGCACCTCCGAGCCTATGAGCTAGGGATAGGAGAAGAGTGTCGGGGTGCAGTACGTCCAAAATATGGAAAAGTGCCTCTCCCTCTTTTTTCCTGGATGGTTTAAATGTTGTTTTTCTCTCTCATGAATAATAGAATAAAAGTCCCATTATAAAGTATTTCACTCCATTATAAACTCAATTACACTGAGTCAGAGCACAGTCACCGATGACGTAGGAGGGACCAGCATATTTCTGTTTTATGCCAAGTCCGGGAAGCAGGTGGTTAAACATGTCCCCAGTTTGCAAAGTGAATTTTTGGAGTAAGCATCTCAAACTTTCCTAGATTAAAAAACAATATAAAGATCTCTGTCTGGCCATGATAGAAAATAAGACTCTGGTAATTAGAAAGAAGCTTTGCTATTTCTTTCTTTATATTGCAGTTGTGACATTAATGGACCAGCATGACTTTTCAAAAAATTCTATCACTCAACTTAATATCCTGTTTTTGCGTCTTCCCATAAATTTGACATTTTCTTTAACATCTGAGTGAAATCTTCGTTACGCTAAATTTATCCTGATTCTTTATAAAATTCTGACTTTCTAAACCTCTTTCTTTGGAGATGAAATTGATGTGTCTAAATCTTTCACTTTGTTTTCATTCAAAAGCCTGATGGAGAATCACATAGGACCACATGTGATTTAGGAGTTTATTTAGGAGTGATTAGGAGTTCTTGTTGGCCTAAATCCAAAGCAGTTATTTGGGTACCAATGAGTGCTCAGGTCTTGGGTACCATTGCTTTTTGGTTAGTATTTTTTCTTTTCAGCTTTGTTTTTGGCTTGATTTGTGTGTGTGTGTGTGTGTGTGTGTGTGTGTGTGGTGTGTGGTGTGTGTCTGTGTTTCCATAACAAGCTTTGATACGTTTAAGGCTTCTCTCCTTGGGCTACCAAATCAAATTAGTTCAGTAATTGTAGTCTCAGTTGGTTTTGTCTCCTTAACAACGGGTCAGCCGAAACCTGGTTCTCGGGATCAAGTGCACACACGTCACACTAGTCTCTGAACCCTCCATGGCCCTGCTCCCCAGCTGTGGCGTGTGACAGGCCAGTGGGGTTACTCAACATCAGACCCATCAGTAACTGGTTTCCCTTTCAGGTGCTGCCCTCCAGAATCACCAGCACCAGCCTTAAGCTTTAAGATCCCCTGATAAGAGGCTCTCCAGGAATGGTACAGGTGGAATAGTCCCCAGAAAACTGGGGATCCTCAGGAATGAAGATGTTTATATTAGGATAGCATCAAATAATTTTCTGGCAGGGAGGCATTTTGTGGTAAAGATTACTTGCTGTTGGTCACACCATGAACTTTTCTAAACTACTTGCATTTATCTTGGAATGGGATCTGTGGCTGATGTCACAGAGAATAAATGTATCCAGCTTGAACATTTTACTGATGCTTGTCTTGCCTTGACTAAACCTTACCTTGTCATTGAAACACTTTCCTATTTTTTATTCTGAAGACACAGCACATTTCAGAATAAGGTTTAGAGAAGGGACCAGGTTTTAACCATAGTTTGTATCTATGACACCCAGCACAATACAAGGGAATTCAAGTGAAGAAGAAATTTATTCTGGGCACCTACCATGTTCAAAACACAGTGGGTACCTAAGAGTGACTTGTAGACTTGCTATAAGGCTGCTGAAATGTAAATCAGACACGGACACACAAAGTGGGACAAGCAGCCTTGTTTGCCTCTTTTTGTTTTTCATTATGTGGATGGAGACCCATGTCTTCCTTAGGTGTTTTTTTTTTCCGGGTGGTTAGTAATTACTGCCATTGTCGTGTGTGATGAGGCAGTGCTCAGATAACAGCTATTCTGCGTAGAATCAGATGAACAAGATATTATGTTTGGCTTTGTTTATGGAAAAAAAAAAAGACCTTTTATGAAATTGTGTTAGCAAAAAGGATGAGTGGTTTCTTGGAATTACAATTTGAATTTTTGAGGGAAACAGAGGAAAGTGTCTCCCTGTAGGACTGAATGGGTGGGTGTCCTTGCTTCTCTGGCTGAAGTCTGGAGATTCCATCAGAAATGTCACTGGGATAAGAAATGGCCCTATAAAAGGGCATTAAGCAACGCTGAAAGCAAGGTGAGGCTGATGACGCCAGCACGTCAGGTCAGCCTGAACCCAGCACCATGTTAAGCGCTTTGAAGGTATCGTCACGTTGAATTCTCTCAACCCTCTATCCCCATCCCCATTTCACAGATGGAGAAACTGAGGACTAGAGAAATTAAGAGACTTTCTCAAGGGCAAAAGTTGGGGCATCAGGATTCAAATCAGCCTGACACCAGGGCTTGTCCTCTTAACACCAAGTCCCTGCACATTATGTGTGAAACCTTGTGTTAATGGCACCTCTAAATGCATTACAGTAAGAACTCAAGGAAAAGGTGGGGGAGGGATGGAGTGGGAGTTTGGGATTAGCAGATGCAAACTAGTATATAGAGAATGGATAAACAACAAGGTCCTACTGTACAGTACAGGGAACTCTCTTCAATATCCTGGGATAAACCATACTGGAAAAGAATATGAAAAAGAATGTGTATATATGTATAACTGAATCCCTTTGTATACAGCAGAAATTAACACAACATTGTAAATCTACTGTACTTCAATAAAAAAAAAGAAAGAAAAAGGAACAGCGATCATAATGTATGTGTACATTTTTAATGAAAATTACCTTTTTCTTCCTGTTTATCTGGAAATTTTCGTTGCATTAATTTGCTAGAAGACTAAAATATAAAACTTGGCTTTTTCTCAACATGTGTGTGTGTGATGCCCCAGGAAGTGTTTAAGATGTCTTTGGAACAACATTTAATTTGTGAGGTCTTTTTTATTAATGTGCTCTATTAAGTAATTATTTCTCTCCCACTTTGGGTATGTTCTATATTTGATCTTCTGCTGTTTTCAGGAAGCTGCACAATATAATTCTTACTTAATTCCATCTTGACTCCACTTCATTCCAACAACAAAAACAGACAAAAAAAGAAATGCAAGCACTTCTTGTATCCTGTGAGAAGAGCCAATAAAAGGAAAGAATCACCCAAGGCAATTTTTTTCAAAATTTAAAATTGGCAGGAAATTTTGTTTATAAAACTATGGAGATGAACTTGAGATTTACATACAAGGATTTCTAAACTTGTTTTGCTAACGCAATGTCACTCCAGAATTCACTGAACCTCACAAGGTAGGCTTGCAGTGAACATTTGCTTTGGAATATGATGATGATGACAGAGAAGAATTTTCTACGTAGAGTATTGAGATATAATTCACATACCACACAATTCATCCCTTTAAAGTGTAAAATTCACTGGTTTTTAGTATATGCACAGAGTCGTACAACCATCATCACTATGTAATTCCAAAACATTTCTGTCCTTCCAAAAAGAAACCTCACACACATTAGCAGTCACTCCCCACCCCTTCCACAACCACTGCAGCCCTGGGCCACCTCCAATGCACTTTCTCTCTCTGTGGGTTTGCTTGTTCTGGACACTTAGTATAAATGGAATTATACAATATGTGGCCTTTTGTGTCTGCCTTCTTTTATTTGACATACTGTTTTCAAGGTCCATCCGTGGTGCGACATAGTTAGTACTTGATTCCTTTTTGTTGCCGAATAATATTCCACTGTATGGATAGACATTTTGTTGATCTATCAGTCAGTTGATGGATGTTTGGGTCATATATGTCTTTCATACTAAAAATCTGAAGACTGGAGTCGGAATGCAATCCATGCTAGTTTCCAACTGGACAAGAATTAAGACTCTTGCCTTTGCTCTCATAGTAACAAAATCACAGTCTATGACAAGAAGTTACCTTTAGAAAGAAAAACCCTGACTTCCATTATTCAGGCAGTAGAGAACAGGAGAATTTGTTTTCTTACGGAAACACCTCAGTAGGCTAATTTTGCTTTTCCTTACTTTGCCTGATGTTCGGTAGTATAAATTCGTTGGCTGGAACCCGCCCCCCCCCAAATCCACATTAACAAAAATATAGAGGAAATATATCCTTTAATTGTTGTGCACCAAATTAAGTCTGAAAATAATCAGTGTAGTATTATGAAACCAAGAGTAGAAATGAGTGTTATGTTCTCTTCATTGTCTTTGTTGGATTATTCCCAGATAACCCAAAAGGAAACATAAATTTCAATTTGTAGTGAGTTTCGTGATCCGATACTTTAAGTGGGTGTTTAGCAAGTGGCAATAGAAGAAAGAGCTCTAGACTACAATTACTTATTGCCAATCACCAGCTTCTAGAAATACCACTGACTAATTGTGTACCAAGGAGCTTGAATAAAAAAATGTGCACTGGCGGTGAAGCTTTGCTCATCCCGTTACTTGCTTCTGCGAAGCACGATGCGCGTGGAGCGAGCTGTGCGGTTATCAGAGGTCTTCCAGGGAACACGCAGGTCCTGCGTGTTTGGGAAACCCCAGCATGAGGGGTGAGAAGCAGGCGTGAGGGCTTGCTGGGTGACGGCACTTGTCTGTGACTAATACAATGATAAAATCACAAGGATGAGTCGTGATCATGGCAGCAGATACTTACGATCTGCTGGGTACTTCGCATCTATAGTTTACCTCTTAACTTCCCAACCTCCAGAGTAGGTTTTAGTATCACCATTTTACAGGTGAGGAAGCGTGACACTGAAGAGTGGGGTGATTGTCCCTGTGTCCCGTGACTAATAAGTGATGGAGGCGGAATTCAGACACAGGCTGGACCAAATCCAAAGCCTGTCTCTTTGAACTAGTCAAAGAGGCGTAATTAATGTTTGATATTAAGACTATGTCACACACCCATAATGTTGACTGTAACATGGATCCTGTGGCCCAGAAGATCCAGACACTGCATGTGTGCCGCAAATAAACCCGTCTCACCTGCTTGTGTTCTGGACCCTACGCTCCTCTCTGTCATTCCTCCTGCTTTTCAGGAGAAGGTTCAATAGAGTTTTAATGGGATCAGCTCGTGAACCTTCCCCTTTCAATAACTTCAGTGCCCGCTTCTGACTTATACTAGAATCACCCTGAGATGCTGTAATTTTCCTCTGAGGAGTCTCTAAATGTACTCAGGACTTGCTCCTGGGCTGCCTTGGAGGAGGAGAGGAGTTTTCACCTGAAGGGAGAACTGGGAAACTCCTGGGGTTCTCCTGGGTTTGAGGGTTTCCTGGAGTAGCGGAAACTAATCCACTTCTTATGAGATCTTCAAATCTGACCCAACTTGCAAGTGCTTGGAGAAAAGAGCCTGATGGAGCTATTTCTGTACAAGGTCACATCCTAAAATATTTCTTTACATATATTTTAATGCTTAGCAATTCCGTTGGTAACATTGCAGGGGCTGGACCGATCCCTCCACAGCCAAATCCTTTTGTCCAGCACAGGGTTATTACTATTGTTAATTACATTGTCTCTAGGAAAGCCACACTTGCTGGCTCTCCACAGTTCCCTCTGGTGGCTGTTATGTCACATCCATCCCATTTCCTTGATTGATATTCTCTGCCTGAGCCCTGCAGACATTCGTTTCTGAAGCCCCCAGAAGACCCAGTCTTCCACACTTCTGGCTCTGCTATCTCTGCTTCTCTGATCATTTCCAGTTTACAAAACAAGACTTGCATTCTTTTTCTTTTCACACCAATATGTGACCCTCCTGGCTTCCTCCACCCCGCTCACCGCCCTTCCCTTCGGTGCCCTCTTGGCTGGGACAGTCCCTCCCTCGTACATTGCCCCAGCCCCCAAAGTACTGCTCATAGACGGCCCCCTCCCCACTTTACTCTGTTCATTAAATTGCCTGTCTCTTTAAGGAACCGTGAAAATAAGCTGTTTGAACTGATTCACACTGAGTGAATGACCCCTGGTACCTCTTACTTTGCTATTAGGAAAGGGGTGGGCTGGGAGGTACTTATGAATGCAGGTGATTCTTTATTGGTGGAATGCCAGGGTGGTGAGGGCAAAGGGACTGTTGGGGGGATACTTCTGCTTATTTTTCACCCTTGGCAAAGAGAACGGAGGGGGAGGGAGAGGCCGTGGCCCCAGCTCCAGGAGGCTGTCGTTTCTGTGCTGCAGGAGGAGCTGACGGCTGCCCCACATCGACATGCCCCAGCTCCGCCCCTTCTGAGTGTGCAACCCCTCTAGGCACTGCTCTGCCCCCAACCATACCTGACCCGGGACCTCACAGTGTCCACCTTGACCTGATGCAGTGGATGGAAGACACTTGATTCTCCATGTTTGATTTGATTTGCATTCCAGTCTACAACCAGTTCTGTGGGGCGTCTTTATCACAGCCTTGTAAGTGGGGAAATGAAGGGCAATTCGAGGTCACACAGATGGAAAGTGCTAAAAGTGGTCCTCACGCTAAAGCCAAGCCTTTGCCTCCAGACCTCCTCGGGCGTTCGGTACCCGCATCGTCAGAGAACTGTGGTCAGAGAAATGGGAAATCCCCACACGCCCCATCCACTCCTGGACTCTGGTCTCCAGGGGAACCTTGACACAAGCTCCAGTGGGACGGGCACCCCTTTTCTCTCGCCCGGCTCATCTTAACAGGGCTTGGCTGTCTCTGAACTGCCCCCGGTTAGGGCGCCTGTGTACCTGCTTACCAGTTAACTTACCTACTTATGAGCAGAGTGACTGTGTCAGAACGTTCAGATTTACAGTGCCTGGAGTTTAGTTTTATAATTGTTCTTAACAACTAGCTTTTTTTTTTTTTTTTTTACACATCCACATAAATCATCACTTTCGTCCTCAGAGGAAACGTTACCAGTAGGATAGCTTTTAGTACTTTTATTTTACCAGTAATGCAACTGAGACTTAGGGAGTTTGTGTCAACACACAGACTATGCTGATCTCAACTCCCGCAAGTCGGCTCCGCTCCCGTGGTTCTCCCAGCCCCCGACCTCCAGCCCGTTGTGGGCAAGCCTCGCTCCTCGGTCAGGTCCAGGAGCTCTTGTTTTGTATCAGCAGAGACCACATCCCCCGCTCCCCTGACACCTGGAGTCCCTGAAAGAGGAGACCCTGGCCCTCGCCCACTTTAAGGCACATCCACACAGTAGGCTGAGAGGCTGCAGTGACAAAGCATTTAGGTTTCCGCCCAGCGTGTTACTTAATTCACCGTGTTGCCTGGGAAACTCTGTCCACTCTGACAGACAGTAAAAGCTTCCGAAAACTTTCATCGGGGTCTTTTTGAGCAGACCTGCCTCTGCCCCGGGCGTCATTATCAGACTCCAGGCATCACTCTGTTCCTCCTCAACATGGTGCTTTAAAACATTTCCCTCTGGGCTGCATTTCTTGGCATACGACATTGTTCCTCCTCCATTCCGGTTGTTTATACATCAGGCCCAAACCAAATAAACACATAGAATGAAAAAGAAAACAGGGCAATAAAAAAGGGTTGCAGAAATACCATCAAGAATGTCTTTTGCACAGCACAGAACCTTTCTGGGGCCATTTGGGACCTCCCGGGTGACTTGGGTCACGAAGGTCACTCTTTTAAGAGTTTTCTGTCTTCTCCATTGTCCAAGTCCAGATTGGGATCTGAGGGTTGCCTCCAGCATGTTTTCTCTCTGCCCCTTCTCGTTTGCTCTTCTTCCCGTGTCTGGTTTGGGAACACAGGTGAAGATGCTGGTCAGAATTACACCTGAAAAAAGTGACTGGAGCCCTGTAACAGTGTGATGTTCCTCCTACATCTGTCATCCGATCTGTTATGAAAATTATGGTTAATTTTCGGCAACATTCAATACACTTGAAGTTTCTAGATAAGTTATCTGGGGATAAGTGAGGTATGATCATACATAACAAGTAAAGTACAAAAGTTTTCCAGAACACATTTAACGACATGCTTTCAAACCCTTTCTTAAAATTGCATTATACTTATCTATTAAAATACTTACATTTTATTATATTTATCCATCTAACTTGTTTCAATGGCATACAACAGTGAAACTTTCCTATGTTTGAAAAAAAGTGAGTTTTTAAAAATTTCGGTCTCTTGGCATATTTTCTCACTGTCTCTGAATTGCCAAAAATAGAAGCTTAGTAAATACTTATCACCTCCAGAAATATTTCATGTCAAAATAGATCACACGTAAAATGAAAACAATTCTTTAGAATGAGAGAAGCACTGCAGCAATAAAAACAGTTGAAGGGTTTTGACTATTAAAAATGTCACATTGAGTCATTAAGCATCTTTTTCGCTCCTTTGAGGTTCTGGAAATTGGGAACTTAATTTTCTGACGGTCTCTTATTCAGTTGGTTTTGCGGTTTAAAGTAAGCTTCACAGAGACAGCCCCTGGAGTCCCCTGGTTGGGATACAGACTTTGCAAATGTGTGGAGGTTTCTGATGTCAGCCATCGGGACAGAACGAGTGACAAGGAAGCAGTGACCAGCGGGCCTCAAGTCAGGAGGCCGCTCCCCCGCGGATGGAGTCGGCCTTCCCGCAGGAACAGCAGGACAGCGCCAAGGGATGCGCTTCAGTCTCAGACGATATCCCCGGGCTCCTCCAGGCCTCTCACAGATGTCACCGTTTATCACAAGGGAGGCCGGGTGAGGGCTCTGAGCGTCCACTCGGAAAGACCCGGAAGCATCCTGGTGGGTGAAGGGTCCGGACCAGCGTCCTTGACCACAGAGTAAAACGCAGCGCTATAGGTCCACACCACGAGACTGCAGTCTCCTTGGAGAGAGACACTTCAGAGGCGGCCGACTTCGCGGTAGCTCAGAAGTCGTGTTCACATAAGAATTCAAAGACCATATATGTACTCATGCTTACGAAGTATTGAGCAAACTGTTTATCTGTGTGAATTATATTAAGTTTTCTGTTATTGTTGTTGAGGAGAAGTTCACATACAAGAAATGCACTACAATTCAAAGACATTACGTGGATTTTTTAAGTAGTTTAATTATATTTAGCTTTTTTAGTTGAAAACAACCATTTTTGCTCTATGAATACTGTTTTGTTCTCTGTGTCTTTTTAAAATTTTATTTTATATTGGAGTATAGTTGATTTGCAATGTTGTCTTAGTTTCAGGTGTATAGCAGTGTGATTCAGTTATACATGTACGTATATCCATTCTTTTTCAGATTCTTTTCCCATACAGGTCATTACAGAGTACTGAGTAGAGTTCCCTGTGCTATGCAGTAGGTCCTTGTTGATTATCTATTTTATGTATAGTAGTGCGTATATGTTAATCCCAAACTCCTAATTTATTCCTCCCCCCGCCTTTACCCTTTGGTAACCCCAAGTTTGGAAAACAACCTTTTTTTTTTTTTTTTAAACATCTTTATTGGGGTATAATTGCTTTACAATGGTGTGTTAGTTTCTGCTTTATAACAAAGTGAATCAGTTATACATATACATATGTTCCCGTATCTCTTCCCTCTTGCATCTCCCTCCCTCCCACCCTCCCTATCCCACCCCTCTAGGTGGTCACAAAGCACCGAGCTGATCTCCCTGTGCTATGCGGCTGCTTCCCACTAGCTATCTATTTTACATTTGGTAGTGTATATATGTCCATGCCACTCTCTCACTTTGTCCCAGCTTACCCTTTCCCCTCCCCGTATCCTCAAGTCCATTCTCTAGTAGGAAAACAACCATTTTTGATTCATCTTCAATGCTGAAGGAAAAATGAGAAACAAAACCAAACTCAATAGTAAGTTGACAGTATCTGCTTCAGTAACTGATTTAGCTTCTATTTCAAGAGTTATTAAGAGTTAAAGAGTACAAGATTAAATTTGTAACATGTGAATTTCAGAATTTAGCTGGAAAAGCTTGCAAAAGTGGGAAAACATGCTGTTTCTATGGAATCCTTTTGCCATACAGAAATACACAGACACTCTTATGCTGATTAGCATAACTTCATCATCATAATCATATTTACAAGGCGCTTCCCTAAATTTTTGACCTGCTTCCAATTCTCTGTGCCTTAGTTCCCATTTGCTCTTTGCCTTACCTCCCTGCTAAACTGTGTTTCATAAAATATGCTTGCGTCCTATTTAGGCTGTGAACAGACCACTAGTAAAATTTCTTGTCATATATAGTTGCATTGAATCCACTTAAACAGTGTAAAACATTGATGTTAGCAATGACCAGGCATCTTCCTCTTGCCAAAAAAGCCGAACAGCCTGAGGGTTTAGATTTCTTAAGCCACAATAATGGAAGTGTATTATTATTATTTTTATTTCGCATAAAAATAAAAATTTTTATCTTTTCATTCTTTGACTCATAAGAAGGATATATATTAAATATCATTTAGAGTACTATACATGAGTTAGATATAAGTGGGCTTCAGAGAGTGAAAATTACATTTCTCCCTTATTTTTCCTTAGTAGTAGGTAAACAATTGTCATATATCAAATAGTGATTCAAAAATATCCAAAATCATTAGCTGTTCTATCATCGAATTTATTAGCCTAAACTAATAACAGACAGCAAATTGGCTTTGCTTCTTAGCATAGGTTCTTGGAAGCTTGAACTCAAATTTTAAAAGATCAGTAAATTCGACAGGAGTATAGTTTCAGAGTACTTGACATACTATATCTGAAATGAATATGTATTCCTTTTACCTATCTCTCTGTTTGCCTTAGACTTGTGTCAATTATATGGTTTCTCTCTGTAATCTCAATAATCATGAGATTTCAAGTTGGACTGTATAGTTCTATTTTTACAAGTATTGTTTAGAAGCCAATGTCTAAACCCTGTGATTTATGAAATATTTGTGAACAAAACTCTCAGTGTCTTTGGAATGATCCAGATGAAAGAGGGGCTTGTACTGAGCGATTTGCCAGTTTGAGACCTGCCTTTCACAATTGCTCTGCAGTTGACCCTTCAGTCTTATTTCGAGTCACCAGATGAAAATAAGGTTTCCCTTCAAGTGGTGGTTACTAAGGGCAACCGGTACTGACGCCAAAAGATGAATAGTCTACCTCCTTAGTATAAAGCCTACTTTGTGAGCTAAATAAAAACCTAAATTGCAGGGAAAGCACTCGCATAAATGTGAAATATCGGGAAAGGAATATAAAGAGGAATTTGAGAGAGGTGAAAATCAGAAAGCGAATTCCTATCAGCACTTTCTTGGGCACCACCTGGCATTTTGGACAGATGTCCTAACCTCCTGCGGGCTCTGCATTTCCTCCCTTATAGCTAGAAAATCAGCATCGTTTGCTGGGGCAAGACTTCCATTTGTAAGACAAACATATGTCATTGGTTCTTAGTGGATTTTGAAAAAATGCAAAAGAGCTTCTGATGGAATTGCATAGGGCGGTATTTGTCAAGTTTTTTTTTTTAACATCTTTATTGGAGTATAATTGCTTTACAATGGTGTGTTAGTTTCTGCTTTATAACAAAGCAAATCAGCTATACATATACATATATCCCCACATCTCCTCAGTCTTGCGTCTCCCTCCCACCCTCCCTATCCCACCCCTCTAGGTGGTCACAGAGCACCAAGCTGATCTCCCTGTGCTATGCGGTTGCTTCCCACTAGCTATCTATTTTACGTTTGGTAGTGTATATATGTCCATGCCACTCTCTCACTTGGTCACAGCTTACCCTTCCCTTCCCCGTGTCCCCAAGTCCATTCTCTATGTCTGTGTCATTATTCCTGTCCTGCCGCTAGGTTTGTCAGAACCATTTTTGTTTTTAGATTCCATATATATGTGTTAGCATACGGTATTTGTTTTTCTCTTTCTGACTTACTTCACTCTGTATGACAGACTCTAGGTCCATCCACCTCACTACAGATGACTCAATTTCATTTCTTTTTATGGCTGAGTAATATTCCATTGTATATATGTGCCACATCTTCTTTATCCATTCATCTGTCAATGGACACTTAGGTTGCTTCCATGTCCTGGCTATTGTAAATACTGCTGCAATGAACATGTGGTACATGACTCTTTTTGAATTATGGTTTTCTCAGAGTATATGCCCAGTAGTGCGATTGCTGGGTCATATGGTAGTTCTATTTTTAGTTTTTTAAGGAACCTCCATACTGTTCTCCATAGTGGCTGTATCAATTTACATTCCCACCTACAGTGCAAGAGTGTTCCCTTTTTTCCACACCCTCTCCAGCATTTATTGTTTGTAGATTTTTTTGATGATGGCCATTCTGATCAAGTTTTTAATCTTGTATCTTCGAGCACAAATAGCTTGCGCCATTACAGTTGCTTTAAGTTATTTGGAGAATTGTTTCTGGAACATATTGGTTTAATGAGAGAGACTTCACAGGATGTGTCTATAGCAGCATTCATGATTTCTTTGACCAGATTGTGCTGTTTTAATATAGCCATTGCTATGATTGCAGAGAATCTTAAAGATGCTTCTTCATTGTATGCAAGGAATTGCTGGTCTTGAAGGGTGTGCTCGTTACTCTCTTATCAGCATCTGCTCTGTGCTAGGGGTCACAGATGGATTGGGAAAATGGACATAGAATCAAGAAACGACAGATTAGTATACTATGAGCTATAATGAAGGCATGAACTAGATGCTATCGGAATGCAGAAGATGCAGAAGGACTGTTCACTGATTAAGTCGGATTTATCTTGTGGACGTGTGAGAAGCATCTGCCGGCTGCAGGTCACTTCCTTGATTATCAAGGCTCATCCAACTGGTCTGTTTGTTTCTCTGCCTGTCTCTTTCCTTCCTCTCCACTTCTGGAACTAATTTGTTGGTTAGAGAAGATAACTAGGGAAGATTCTTCCTCCCAGAGTGGAGAGTCTAGAATTTGGGTTCCTCAACCCAAGATTCTGCAGATACATTCTATGTGCGCATGATGTTGTTGACATTTTCTAAGATGACAGATGAAGAGGGGAGAGAGCTCTGTAGGCACAGCCAGGAACAGTCTCTGTTTCCTAAGACAGTCTGAACTTCAGATGAGTCTTTTTACCTGCGTAAGAACCTGCTTATCAGGCTTTATGCCCTGACACTGTTGATCCTGTAAATATGGTCAACGTAGCAAAGACACAGAGGAGTGAAGGAGCGCTGCTGGGTCCCTGCTGCGGTATGGGGCAAGCTTTAGGGTGAGGATCAGAAAGGATGGAGACTAGGAAGGAATATAAGGACACACTGTAGAGGCTTTGTCTGTGGGACTAGGATATTTGGACTTCGTCCACCAGGCAGAGGAGTCATCATATGTTTCAAGAGAAGAGGTGTGATCATTTTTTTAAAAGAGAATAATTCCAGTAGCAAGATGGGGAATGTATCGAGTTTGGGTTTTCAGGAGACAGACTGACTTGGAGGAATAAATGTACGTATTGCTAACTGACAGGTAATAAAGCCGTGGATGGGAGGACAGAGGAAAAGCTGGTAGAATAGGAAGACAAATGGGAAGGAAGGAAGGGAGGACTCTTTAGAAGTGTCTGTGATTGCAGGTAAAGGAGGAAGAACTAGGAGGAACCTTGTGAAGGAGCGATGGGGAAACTGAGAACCAGAAGGCTGTCTGGGAGCCGAGCGAGCAGAACATTGAAGACAGAGGAACCTCGCAGGGTGCCAGATGCCGCCGAGGGCCGAGCAGGATGAAACTGCAAAAGTGCCAGTGGATCTGGCAACTGGAGGTCATTCGAACCTTAGGGACGTTGGGTTCACTTCATAAGGTCTCGTTTGTTAGAAAAAAAAACCTTGTTAGTAATGGAGAAAAGGATTTTCTGGGGGGGCAAGAGAGGGACCCTAATGGAGTAAAAGTTTTTCTCTGGAGGAAAAAAAGGAAGGATTCCAGGAAAATGAAACTAAACCGATGCCCGTCGAGGAAGCCCTCGTCATAGAATCATCACAGGACGGAGGAACAAGGGTGTTTACACTGCACGCCCTGGGCCAGGACCCCACCTAACGAATTTCAGAGAGCTGAATATTTTCATTCCTTATATGGAATCCAAATTCTGAGCTAATAAGCAGAGGTTTTAAAACTACGACCCCAGGGGCTTCCCTGGTGGCGCAGTGGTTGAGAATCTGCCTGCCAATGCAGGGGACACGGGTTCGAGCCCTGGTCCGGGAAGATCCCACATGCCGTGGAGCGACTAGGCCCATGAGCCACAACTGCTGAGCCTGCGCGTCTGGAGCCTGTGCTCCGCAACAAGAGAGGCCGCAATAGTGAGAGGCCCGCGCACCGCGATGAGGAGTGGCCCCCACTTGCTGCAACTAGAGAAAGCCCTCGCACAGAAACGAAGACCCAACACAGCCAAAAGAATAAATAAATTAATTAATTTTTTAAAAAAAGAGTACATTAAAACTAGGACCCCACAGATTTGATTTGGAGAGAGACATTTACATTCACTGTTTCCAAGACTTTTCTTTCTCAAAACCATAGTTATTTCATGATTGGTCCTTAATATTGTGGGTGTCAGCTGGTGAGACCCAGGCCTCTGGTACCTCTGGCAGCCTGTCAGGGGCATTGTGGATGTCTCCACCTGCGATCTGAATATTGGCATCGCGGTTAGCCAAACCCATGGCCTTCAGATGCTCCAATTCTTGCTGGTGGTGGCCTTCAGTGAGGGGGGATGAGCATAGGGGGATTAGTCCAGTGCTTCTCTGCAGTGCCAGGGGGCAAAGCTTTATACTGTCTCTCTGCTGGATACTGTATACTCTATGCTATTAGTGCATCACAGTCAAAGAAGTCCTTTACAGTAGCGTTATTTAGGGTTCTCTGCTCTAAGAAAATCTGGCATATTAAAACATGGGCTCCGACTTCCCTGGTGGTGCAGTGGTTAAGAATCCGCCTGCCAATGCAGGGGACATGGGTTTGAGCCCTGGTCCGGGAAGATCCCACATGCTGTGGAGTAAATAAGCTCGTGCGCCACAACTACTGAGCCTGCGCTCTAGAGCCCACGAGCTGCAACTACTGAGCCCTAGTGCCACAGCTACTGAAGCCCGTGCGCCTAGAGCCCGTGCTCCACAACAAGAGAAGCCACCGCAGTGAGAAGCCCGCGCACCGCGACGAAGAGGAGTTCCTGCTCGCCGCAGCTAGAGAAAGCCTGCGCGCAGCAACAAAGACCCAGTGCAGCCAAAAATAAATAAGTGAATGAATTAATTAATTGAAAACAAAAAACAAAAAAAAAAACCATGGGCTTAAAAGAGAAGGATACCAGGATTTACAGTTATAAACGTCTTGGCATAGGGACACTCATGGTATCTTAAGTATGATTTGATGTACCAACCTTCTTTTCAATGCTTCAGTAATACATCTATTGCACAGGGAAGAAAGGTGCATCCATAGTTTGGAAGGTAGTAGTTTTAGCACTAATCAGTGATTGACACTTCGGTCCACACATTAGCAACTGTGGTGCTAAACTCCGTTGAGGAGGAGGATAAGCAAGTTCCTACAGCCCCTTCCAAGCCTCAGAGTTGCGTCAATCACGGTTTCATTCTTCATTTTCACGTCTTGTCATATTCATCACTGGGAAGCTGGTAGGATAGTCTCTTCCTTTTTCATGCTGTGAAATGAAAATGTTAGAAATCTGATGATCAAGCAGGGTTTAGTTTCTTGGTTTCAGGCCACTCAAGGACCACTGAATGACCTTTTCTTTGTGAAACAGTATTTCAGAGTATTGATTCAGCAGCTCTATTAGGATGGTTGTTTTTACCTGCCGCTCAGACTATTCCCTTATTCCCTGGCTCTTGCCAATGATGTGTTCCTGGGTACCATTTGAAATGAAGAGGGAGCCAGTGGGATGCAGGGTGGGTGGGGAGGAAGGGCCATGTAGAGTAGTTAGCGGATCCAGTATAATTCATGATGGGTCACAGCTGTGTTTATTTCAGCGGCTTCTGCTGCCGAAATTTGGAATACAGATTCAAGGCTTATTCCTGGAAGGACATTTTTCTCTAAACTGTATGCACAGAAAGCAGGTGAGGGCAGCAAAGCAAACGGTAATCCAAGATGAATTTCAGAATTGGAATATTGAGAGGAAATTAGGAAGTGAGAAAGTTTTGCTCTAGTCTTCCTTGTGGTGTGAAATATTATCTATCAGATGACTGTGTCAGATTGAAACTAACAATGTCTGAAAATGAGATCAGTGGTGAAATGCTAACAAACTGCCATTTAGAGTTTCGCAAATTGCTCCACTGGCCAAAAAGGCATCGAAACGATTCCTTTATTCATGACAGCTGAGGAAGACATTTCTTAGCTCTTCTCTTGACCTCTCAAATGAATGATTTAGCTCAAATTTTTTCTTACTATGAGAGTTAAATTATCCTTCTTGGCTGCCTATATCATCAAGGTCATTAGAAGTCTGCCAAACCCCCGACTTCATTGTGAGCAGTATAAATATTACACTTGAAGAACAAATGATGTTTCTGTTAATCTTGAGAATTTACAATTTGATGAGTTGAAGTTTTATTTAATATAAGAACCTTTTAACCACATAAATTTCATTCTTAGCCACTTAGTTTGGTTTATGTTGAGATGAAATGACTAATTTGAACTTTGGTTAATTTGAAAACTTAATGTAGAGTAGACTTAAGTACTCTCATACTGGAGTGCTCCTTGTTCCTTACACTGTTAGATTAAACTTCTGTGAGCAAAACAGTTAACATTTTTGAATCTGTGTTCCAGGCATCGTACTTTCTGTGCATCACACCTGACTTTTCATGCATCATTAATTATTCCTTTTTCTGCTTTTTCATCTGTAAAGTGGAGTTAATAACTAGACCCATCTCAAAGGCTTGTTTGAGAATTAAGTAAGCTCATTTACATAAAGCACTTAGAACAGTAGAGTAAGCACTTGATCAATGTAAGATATTAAATAAAATCAGCTATTTTGATAACCAAAACAGCCATAGGAGATAAGCAGTATTATTACTGACATTTTTAAGTGTGCTGGTCGCTCACACAGCAAGGAGCTGGGAAAGCTGAGAAGCAAACCCAGTCCCTTATCTGCATTCAAAGAGCTAAACAGCTACCGAATTCTTTTTTTACTGTAACATACTCCAAATTCTTCACACAAACCCTGCCTTGAATAACCTCATTACCTTCTTCCGCAGTCCTAGCTCTGCTCAGACCCATTCAGCCCTCTCCCATTCAAGTTTTTGTTTGTTTTCTTATTTTTTTAAAATATTTATCTGATTTAGATGGAGTTTCTACTTTTAGAAGACAATATCTAATTCTGTGGTTCTCAACCACAGCTGTGTCATAGGTGATTTCACTCATTATAGTAAAATAGTACAGTAAAGAACTAAAGTTTACAAAACCCCAACTTTAGACCCTCTGATACAAACTCTGCTTGGTATAACCTCAAAAGATGCTACTCTAGGCCCACCCTTTTTTTTTTTTTTTTACTTCTGGAAAGCAAATGCCAAATATTTTGATATCAGTTTTGCAAATAAAATACTATCCAGGAATTAATTTAACATGTGGTAGTTTTATAAATAGACAGTATTATAAATTCTATAGCTAAGAATTATTTTGTGTTTCATGCATATAGAAGGAGAAAAAGAATATTATGGACTGGGGTTTTTGATGTAGTCAACAAACTCTGGGTTACATCACTGTACATGAGTACTAAGAGAATGTTCAACTATGTTAAATTATTCCTAGAATAATTTAGAGCGTTAGAATTATAGACTCATTCAAAGCAAATACAGTATTGTTTTCTTGGCTGCTTTTCTTAATTTGTAGAACACTCTTCCAGAGAAAAGCCAATAAGCACAAACTAATGCCTTTTCAATGAAGATACATTATGAGAGTGAGAGTGGAGTTGAGCAAAGGTAACATACTAGGATCTATGTAGCAGTGTGAAGCGCCACGTGGTCAAAAGGTAGAAGCCAAATGCAATCACCAGTTCACGTGGCTCAAGGAAAATAAAGGTGGGCATTCCTGAAGTATTGGCCAAGCTCACAGAAATACAGATTTCTTTTTTCTTTTTAAAGGAGTACATAACAGGGTTTAGGAAACAGGTAGTTTCTGCAGGTGATAAAAAAAAGTATTAAGTTCCTGGAATGTTGCAATAAATAGCCATGGTTCACGTAGAGAAAGATGCGTTTTCGAATTTCAGGGAACAAAAGCTCCCTTTGCTTTATCCCACCCTCCGTGGAAATACTTTAAGACTCAGTCCCAGGACGGGGTGCAGTGTCAGGTAAGTTTGGCTGTCGTGGTCCCATGTCCTCAGCAAGTTACCCCTTCACGTAGAACACTGACTCCCGTTGTCAAGACTTCATTGCCGTTGAAAACAAAAATCGTGACGTTCCAGTAAGATTTCACTTGGTAAAGCTGTACTTTTGACAGATCCAAGTGAAAAGCGATCATTCTTATTTATTATTGTTCCAAGCGTTCAGCCTTTTCATCTCCTTGGAATCAGTCTTGATTCCTTTCAACGCACTGACGAGTCTCCCTGCTCCTGTGGTCTCTGTCACCCGCGACCTGCGGCAGGTCAGCCCTCTCCTGCCCGGCTCCCAGCTGGATGGCTCCTCCTCCAGCCTGTCTTCCCAAAAGCTGCAGAGTGGTCCGTCGACTTAGGGTGCAGATCCGTCGCTGTCACCCCCTGCCGGCGCCCTGCAGTGGCCCTGACCCTAACCCCCAGGACCAGCAGACAGCTCTAATGAGCTTGACCCTTTACCATCCTCCACATTGTTTTCTCATTATTAGTAAGTCGGCCTCCCCCATAGGTTAACTTTGGGGGGATAAGAACAGTGTCACAAAAACCAGCAAAACCAGAAGTGGTGAAAACGTGGAGTTAAACCATTTCTTAAAAAATATGGTATTTGGCCAGCACCAGTGTACACAGCCTTATATTCTTGCAAAGAAGCATTTGCAAAGAAGCCGACTCAGTCTACAAACCAGCAAGTTCAGGTGGTCAGTGTCTTTAAGTATTTCTTCATTGGTTCTGATCTTTTTTTTCAGCATTTTTCCCATTTAACCAGTTCTGTTTGTAATGTATGCCTTAATTTTCAGCTAGATTGCAAGAATGTACACGGCCCTGCGAAGGAAGTAATTGCCCAGAATGAGAATATCGGATATGTTTGCTCTTCTTGTGAAACTTGTAAAACTACTCATTCTGAGAGGTTTTCTCTTAAAGTAAGGTTTTAAAATAGGGCAAATCCAATAAATGGTTTAATTGTGGCTGTTTTTAAATACAGATATTTAGTACCACATTTTTGTGTGCCTTACAAAATATGGCCAACCCATACTATTCTGCGAAAATAAAAGTGAATCCTATCTTACTTCTCTCTGAATACTGATAACTGCACATAGCATGTTAATTGTGTTTTTAAAATTGTCAGTAGTTTCTATTCTAGGGTTGAGCTTCGCATTTTTAGATATGTTTTTGGTATATCGTAATTAGTTTGGGGGGAAGATTATTTCCTATTTTCTTTTTTTAACATATCCATCATAAATCTTTCAAAGATATTTCTTCCTATATTTATGGAATGATTAAAATCATGTTAAGTATATAAAAGATATTGTTTTCTAACACCCTTAAAGTCCAAACTGAAGTATTTGCAAAGCTATTATTTAAGTCTTTATTATTTTCTTTTTCTTTTTTGATTGAAGTATAGTTGACATACAATATTATTTTAGTTTCAGGTGTACAACGTAGTGATTCATTATTTAACTCTTTAAATGATACATTAACAGCATGCATGTTCTCCCGTGTCTTTATAAATTGCCCTGTTTCTCGTTTCTCAGAGATTATCCGTTGAGAAGCCTGGAGAGGTGTCTGTAAGAGATGCTCAATCAATTATTTTAGGCAATTGCAATAATGACTTTCTTTACTTAGTATGATATATTTAACATTTTTCCAAAAAATAAAGTCACATATGGAATGATATATGCCAATAGCAACTTTAGAGTTTAAGTGGATCCTTCCTAAGAAAAAGGAAACATAAGTTTAAATTTTTCATACATCTTATTCTAGCTTTTAAAAAAGTGAATCTTGGTTTTTCTGAAAAATAATCGTTGCAAGTGTTGAAAAGTTATTTACATTCATATAAAAAATTTTCTTCTTTGCTTAGAATTATAATTTCAGTAACTAGCTATCTTTTTAAACATGGAAGGCTGTTATTTGATCTTTGTGTCTCCGATTTCCGGCTCTGGTCCATTACAAAGCTTTCAATTTGGTGATACTGTGTAAGACATGCTCTTTCTTTCCCTTTTTCTTCCTCTACTCCATTAAGTTTATTGCATTTAAAAGATGATTACGTGCTATTGCACTGAATATAAAAGTTCTTTACAGAGAAGATGTGACAGTTGTTGATTTTGTTATGACCCCTCGGTTGGTTCAGAAACAGAGAGGCCTCCATTGCCTACACAACGGCTGAGGGCTTTCAAGTTATTTCTGACTTCACTCTTGGTGTCGTAGCTCCAAATGAACTGAATTAGTCAGCGTTTCTCCAATGATTTCTGTCCTTTTCTGTTTCCCTGCCTTTGCTCAACCTACTGCTTTTACCTGATGTGCTTTCTTCTGTTTTTAGTCCGTTTAAATCCCATCCACATCAGTTCCCTTGACCACGCAGGTGGTGACTTTCTTATTACTTGCACCCTGGGGTGTCCTAAAGAACTAATTATCCACCTTGATTTCGATGGTGAAGTTGGAAGGATGTCTCCTGGGTCATTAGAATTCACTGCATGTCTATCAATCATCAGTAAAGTTAAACAGTAGAAGCTCAAGCTAGCCTGTGTCTTCATATTGAATCCATTTACTACTTTTATCAGTGTTTAATAAGTAAGTATAGGACAGACATACTTGGTCGAGAGATAGATGGTAGAATTGCCTCGGTACAGTAAGAGAGATGCCAGTTGCTTCTCTGTGGGGACTTCGTGTTTTCCTAAAAGTAACAGAGTTTGAGTAGGTGCAGTTTGAAATGTTGAAGTGCTTTTAATTGTGCAACTATTCTTTAAAATATGCCCACAGGTTTTACTGTCAAAAGTATTTTTTCGATAAAGCACAGCCAATAAGAGAAGTGAAAATTTGTAAAACTCGATTTCTCCCTGCAGGATTTTGTGGTCCCTTTAAAAAGTAAGGGGGTATTTTCAAAGCAATTATCATCTCTAATTTTTAATGTGAAAACAGCTGTCAGATTTTATGCCTTAATTACTTCAATTTGAGAGCTAATTTGTTGTATTGTTACAATGTTGACAGGCTCAAATTCCCTGAAATAAATGATCAAAATAAGAAGTCTAGGATAAGATAATTTTTTTTCTTTTTGATACTGCTGTTGTACTAAAAAAAAAAATGAGGATTTTTGTGGGAAAAGTTAAACAAAACAAAAAAAATAGCAAACTGACTGTGAAAATGGGGTGTTACATTTGCATAAATTATTTTGCAGTATTTGACAAATGTTAACTGCACAAAAGGCTTGGTTAATTAGCCTTGGAATTTTGATAAAATGAGGCAGCAGAAATCAGAAATATTAAACATTATAAAATTAAATTTGGTAAAATGCCACTCAAAGTGTAGTTGTATTTTCTTTTTAGAATGAGTTATTGAGTGGTTCAAAAAAGAAGCATCTTATTGGCCACTGTAAATCTGGTGATTATTCTCTTTCCTTTTATTAAAGCAGAAGCATTAAGATATTCTGAGTACAAACTGTGAAATGGAAAGAATGTTTCTGTATAAGTTGAGAAATTCTGAAAAATTTAATATTTAAAAAGTCTTGTTATAATTGAGATTTAAAAGATATTTCTAGGGTAAGAATTAAAAAAAGGCAAATTCATTCATCCATTAGGCATTTCCTGGGTCTTTCTCTTTGCCAGACACAGTGGTAGACACTCGGGATAAAGAGATGAATTATAACTATCATTCCTCAGAGATTTTCAAAAGAGGGAGGGTAACAGACTTGTAACCAAACAAATACAACAGAAATAATAACTGTTATGTAGATGATTGTATGAGATATAATAGAATCACAAGGGTAGTGACCATTTTTGCCCATGGCCTTGTGGGGCAGTTCCAAAGTATTGATTTTATATGCTATAATATATTCACATATATGCATATATCTATAATTGCAAAAATCTGAGCATCTATGTGAATGTTTGTGTGTGCATGGGTGTGTATATATACACCTATTCATGTTTTTAATCAGTTTATGAATATCGGACCATAACCACCTATTTAATATTCTTCCCCTGCCCAAGTCACTTCTTGCTATTAGATTAAGCAAATGAGAAAGCACACCAACTCCATGAGGCAACAGATTCTTTATTTTAGCTGATTCCTAATGTGACACTCTAAATTGGTGTCATGATGGCCTTGAAAGCACCAAGGTGCCTTCCTAAAATATCTAAATTGAAACCAAGGCACAATTTAACCAAAAAAGGAGAATGTGACTACTGCAAATGTTCAGAAAAAGAAAAGCACAAAATAGTTTTTCTATAGTAATCCACACCGTTAGTGATGATAAAGTGTCATCTTTATCTGTTCCTTTCTTGTCAAAAGAACAGGAATTAGGACCACATGCACTAATTTTCACTCATATTCAAAAACATGAAGACTCCCACGTTTACATAATCATTCTACCTGTATTATACTTAAGATATTTTGGGGGGGAATTTGTTGTCTTAGTTGTTTCTTGGTTTCCAAATTAGGGACAGAGATGTCTTAAGTATCACAGTCACACAGACCATGAGTGTGTGTGTATGTAGGTACACCCACTTAAACATGTGTACCAACTAGGGTTTCCAGCTAGGAATGGCAACTAGCTACTTCATACGTGGTTTTTAGATTTGGGTGTATATTCACAAAGCCACCTGAGTTTTTAAAAGTATTGACCATTTCTGTTACAAAATGTGAACTGTGGAATCTCACAGATGTTGCCTATCTCGCTAGGGAACCGGTGTTGAAACATTTTTAAATATCAAGGCAGAAAGCCCTAATTAACTTAGAAGTGTCCTGTATGTGATCATTCTTCCTTCTCCAGCAGGCATTATCCAGCCTTTGATTATATGTGTGTATGTGTGTGTACACGTGTGTGTATTTCAGATTTTTTAATAAATGACATTATTATATTGTATATCTGGATTCAGTAGGAAACGAAAGAAAGTTTGTATTTGTCAATTGAAATGAATAATATTGAAAAAACAGCCAAAATAGTGCTTGAGATAAATTACAGCTAAGATAGAGTGCTTGAGAATGTTCATTTTATTCCATGATCCTGAAATCTCCTGGAATTTAAATTATTCATTAACCTGATAATAGTTAATTTTAGACAGAATAGAAACTAGATACAAATTATCATTTTTATATGAACATGTTTAATCGTTCAGCAGCCGTGGAACTTCTTAATAAAATCTGAATCAAAAACATTTTTTCTAAGAGCTGTCCAGAGCAAGTGGACAAGGGTTCAGGGTCCCCAGCGACATGCTGGCATTTATTTAATCAGCCAGGACAGTCAGAGTCTGATTCTTACCTGGCCTTTTCCTAAACTCAGCTCCCAAACTGTAGTTCTTCCCAGTTTAAGATTCAGACCTTCCCCCGCACCGTGTTGATCAGTCCTAAAGCTGCAGTCCCATACTGCTCAGCCAGGACTTTAGACCAGGTTTGAGGAAATCACATCACTTCCTCAAATTCCAGCCGCACTTTTTAAGAAACCCACCTCCTTCACAGCCAGACCTTCCATTTTCCCTCCATTGACATCCTATCGTATTTCCAAAAGAACTGCCTTCTGTCAGCTCCTAGGGAATTCTCTTCACCCTTTATTTCACTGGTTTCTCTCACACTCACCTCACCCAGTTCTGCGTTAGGCCCTTGCAAATACATGTTTTCCATGACACCCGTGAAATGTGCTTTCCTCTTAATTCTGTCTTCCACATCCCATCCAGTCTTCAGAGCCCATGCCCACGCATGCCTTCCAGAATCTGCCCCCATCACTCTCCACTACTCTGCATAGTCTCTAAATCACTGAAATATTTATTGCCAGTACAGGCCATCTAGACCTCAGTGATAAGTGTTTTCTAGTTTACTCCAGTGATTTTGTCTCTTTAACGTGGACTCAGCTTTTTAAGAGAAGGAGCTGGGTCTTATTCTTCCCTTAATCCCTAGTGGAACACGAAAACCTTATCAGGCACTCAGTGAATGCTCATTTATTGAGTAGATTACCAAGATCATTATGAAACTTTAAGTCAGTGGTTTTCAACCAGGAACAGCAGGAGACGTTCAGCAATGTCTGAAGACATTTCTGGTTGTCACAATTAGGAGAGAGGTCCTATGGCATCTAAGGAGCAGAAGCCAGGGATGCTACTAAACATCGTACACGGGACACGGGACAGCCGCACAACAAGGAGTTATCCCCACCTCCCAGGGTCACTGGTGCTGAAGTTAAGAAATCCTGCTTCACTACATGTTACCTCTGACTGTAAATAATCAAGGATTTTATGTATTTCCTCAAAAGAAAGAACCTCTAGGGATTCAGTCATGGGACACAATTATATGCAGTTCTCCTTTTTCTTCCCACTATTTATGGAAGATCAAATAAATACTACAGAGATATCCAGAGGTAACTTAGAAACTTAGTTCTTAAAATCCTCATATGGCTACCATGCAATAAAAATCAAAGATAAACTGAGTCTACATTGTATTTATCAAAATATGGTGGGGACCTCCTTTATCCTTTGATAGCAGCTTTCTTCTTCCTAAATTTATTGTTTGTGCTATTCAGTGGCTTTTACCCTTTATTTTTGTTTCACTGAAGTGTAATTGACATACAGTATTATATTAGTTTCAGTGTATAACATAGTGATTTGATATTTTTATACGTTACAAATTGACCACCACAATAAGTTTAGTTACCATTTGTTAACATACAGTTATTACAATATTATTGTACATGTTGTTGGAAATGGCATGATTTCATTATTTTTTATGGCTGAGCAATATTTCATTGTGTATATATACCACACCTTCATTATACATTCATCTATCAATGGACGCTTAGGTTGCTTCCATATCTTGGCTATTGTAAATAAAGAACATAGAAGCACATATATCTTTTCAAATTAGTGTGTTCATTTTCTTCATATCAATATCCAAAGGGGAATTGCTGGATCACATGTTAGGCCACAAAACAAGTCTCAATAAATTTAAGAATATTGAAATTATATCTATCATGTTTTCCAACCACAATGGTATGAAACTAGAAATCAATTACAAGAAAACTGGAAAAAACACGTGAAGACTAAACAACACACTACTAAACAACGAATGCATCACTGAAGTAATAAAAGAGGAAATAAAAAAATACCTAGAGACAAATGAAAATAGAAACCAAAATCTCCAAAATCTATTGGATCCAGCCAAAGCAGTTGTAAGAGGGAAGTTCATAGCAATACAGGCCTACAAGAAACAAGTAAAATTTTAAATAAACAATCTAACTTTACATTTAAAGGAGCTAGAAAAATAAAAACAAAGCCTGAAGTTAGCGGAAGGAAGGAAATAATAAAGATCAGAGTGGAAATCAATGGAATAGAGACTGAAAAAACAATAGAAAAGATCAGTGAAACTAAGAGCTGGTTCTTTGAAAAGGTAAACAAAAATTGACAAACCTTTAGCCAGACTCATCAAGAAAAAAGAGAGAGGACCCAAATCAATAAAATCAGAAATAAAAGAGGAGAAATTATAAGCAATACCACAGAAATAGAAATTATCATAAGAGACTAATATGAAAAATTATATGCCAACAAATTAGACAATCTAGAAGAAATGGATAAATTCCTACACATACATATGATCTTCCAAGACTGAATCATGAAGAAATAGAAAATCTGAATAGACTGATTACTAATAATGAAATTGAAACAATAATAATAAAAAAAAAGTCCCAACAAACAAATGTCCTTGTCCAAATGGCTTTCCAGATGAAGTCTAC
The DNA here is from genome assembly GCF_028021215.1 of Eschrichtius robustus. Lineage (NCBI taxonomy): Eukaryota > Metazoa > Chordata > Mammalia > Artiodactyla > Eschrichtiidae > Eschrichtius > Eschrichtius robustus. The sequence goes on from NC_090832.1 coordinate 117,055,160, forward strand.
CAAACACTAAAAGAAGAGTTGACACCTGTCCTCAAATTATTCCAAAAAATTGAAGAGGAAGAAACACTTCCACACTCATTTTATGAATCTACCCTGATACCAAAACCAGACAAAGACATTACAAAAAGGAAAATTACAGGTCAGTATCCCTAAGGAACATAAATGTAAAAACCTCAGCAAAATATTAGCAGCTGGAATTCAACAATACATTAAAAGAATTATACATTATGATCAAGTAGGGTTCATTCCAGGGATGCAAGGACGCTTCACCCTTTCTTACTCATATTATCTCCTGCAATAAGGATTTTTGTTGTTGTTTTTGTCAACTTATTTTTTATTGAAGTATAATTGACATACAATATTATCAATATATTAGTTTCAGTTGTACAACATAGTGACTTGATATTTTTATAAATTACAAAATGATCACCATGATAAGTCTAGTTATCTCCTATCACCATATAAAGTTATTACAGTATTATTGACTATATTTACTATGCTGCACATCACATCCCTGTGACTTATTTATTTTATAATTGGAAGTTTGTACCTCTTAATCCCTTTCCCTTATTTTGCCCATCCTCCACCCCCCAAAAATATTGTTTTTTGCTATTTAAATTTTGATTACAACTAAGTGTCAGTGCATTTGAAAGTTTGATTATTTCCAATTGTGCATATCAGTACATATTTCATATGTATTAAGATACGAAATTAAAGGGAGTGAGGGCAGAAAAAAATTTAGGAAAAAATTTTGAAATATAAAAGGGAGAATTCTTTAAGATGTTCTTAAAGACATGAAATTTTTTGGAATTTTACCCTATTGTAAAGGGATTAAAAAGTTATATTTGAGCTTATTAAACAAATACTTTTCTCAAACTTTCCTCTAGATGGAGGGACAAGTCAAAATGATGATAAATGTAGTTCCTTTTTTGGTTCATGTACTTTTCAATGAGGAATCAGGTTCCTCCTACCAGGGTACTTTGGAGGAGAAAGAACACAGTTCTCTAAGAAATTGCAAATATTATGTATATAGCTTTTATTAAGTTACACCTACTTTTGACAAACTCCAAAGTAATATACTATCTAAATATTAATCAGTTTTTCTTCCATTTAAGATTCTCTAAAAATAAAACAGGCATAAAGAACATATTCACTTTAAAAATAATTACTTGGTTTGTAGTGGGAGTCATTCTAAATGTGTAATGCCTTGTTTTTAAGACCTTTATTTCAATCCGTACAAAATATCCAAATAATTTTGTCCTGGAATCACATTCATTGGTGAATGAAAAGACCATCCAAGTAAATAATAATCTTGGATTATGCTTTGTCCTTGGAAAGGAAATATTTCTAGAAATAAAAATACTGTTATTCTCTTTCTGCTGTAATTTTCGTAGCACTCTGATGGCAGTTTCGTGGCCCCTCACAGAGATTTGGCCCAGGAAGCCATGTGTAAACTGAGGGTGCACCTCTGATGAATAAAAATGAATTGTGAACTAGCCAGAAATGCCACAACTTCTCTTCATGTTCTGCAAGTTGTTTCAAGATGTTTTCCATAAACTTTTGCTACTTTTGCTTTTATTTTTTTATTCATTCATTTGGCAAGTATTTGCTAAGAACGTACCATATTCCAGCCACTAGTCTTGAGTGCCCAGTCCCTGGTGAGCAGAGCAGAATTCTTCCCGTTTGACAGAGATTACAGTTTGATGGGGTAAACAGAGAAGAATCAAAGAATCGTATTAATAAACACACTCATTTATTCACTCAAAAAATGTGTCTTGGGTGCCTCCGGTGTTCCAGACCTGTTCTAGACTTGGAGGATACAGTGCCAAAACCTAGTTAGCTTACATTCTGGCAGGCAAATAAGATAGTAAGCGAATGAAAAAATAGGTATTATCATGGCAGGGCACAGGAATTGGGAGTTGGGGTAATATGTTTAGAGACACAGGGGTCAGGGATGGCCCCTCCAGGGGCTGTTAGTTAGAACAGAGACCAGGATGAAGAGGGGGAAAGAGCCATGGGAGGAGGATTCCAGGCAGGAAGTGCCTGACATCCTAGAGGCCCAGTGGTGGGAGCGGAGGCCAGGGGAGCGGAGGGGATGAGGTGGGAGAGGCAGGAAGGGGCCGGATCTCACGCATGGCGAACAGGTTCAGTTATTACAAACTGAGGAAAGTGCTCTGTAACAAACGAAAGGCGTTACAAGTACAGATAAGTGGGAGCCTATCCTGACTTGGGGATTTAGGGGAGGCTTCTATTGGACACTGGATTGTGTCCCCAAATTCACATGTTGAAGCCATAACCCCCTGTTTGACTGTATTTAGAGATAAGGCCTTGAAAGAGGTAATTAAAGTTAAATGAGGTCAGAAGGATGGGGCCCTAATCCAGTAGGACTGGTGTCCTTAAAAGAAGAGGAAGAGAAACCAGGGATCCTTGCACCCAGAGAATGGGCCATGTGACGATGCAGCAGGAAGATGGCCAAGGAGAGGCTTCGGGAGAAGCCAAACCTGCCTTCACCTGGATTTGGACGTCCAGCCTCCACAGCTGTGAGAAAGCATTTCTCTTGTTTAAGCTACCCAGTCTTTAGCGTTTTGCTATGGAAGCAAGAGCAGAGTCATACAGCTTCTCTGAAGATGTGAACTTTGGGCTGAAAGCCGAAGGGTGAGTAGGAGTTAACCACTTGAATGAAGCATAAGGGGACGGTGTGTGCAGAGACTGTGAAACCAAGCAGGACCCCATGGGGCCCTCCAGGGTACAAAAGCCCTTCTGGGTCCCAGTTCCTTATTTGCAAGACAAAGGCTTCAGCCTCCTGGACCTTCCTGAATAACAAAGAGCAAATTCAAGCAGTTACTAATCAGGGAAGTGAGGTGATATAGAAAGAAAGGAGGGGCAGTCAAGATATGATAGTGCAGCCTTGGGGCAGGGTCCTGGTTCCTCCTCAAGGGATACACCTAACAATATCTTTGAGTTCTTCTGCAGAACTCAGCCCCCCCGCGCCCCAGGTGGAGGATGGTAACTTCAGGCTGAGCATAAGATTTCCAGAACACTGCCTTGTTACCTCGCCATCAACCAATCAGAAGAAAATCACACACCCTGCAGCCCTCACCCTCAATTTTGCCAAAACAAACTTCTCCCCGCAAAACCATGGGTGAGTTCAGGGTTTTTTGGGCATGAGCCACCCGGTCTCCTTGCTTGGCCCTGCAATAAACATTTCTTTGCTCCACACTCCCAGGTTTTGGTTCATTTGGACTCACTGTGTGTAGGGCACACGGACTTGTGTTCGGTAACCACTCTACCTTTGGAAGCATGTAGCATGTTTGGGAACCTGAAAGAAAGCCCCGTGGCTGAAGCTCTGAGAGCAAAGATTCAAGCAGTTGGTGGAGACATGAAAGAGGCTGAGGGGGTCACATCAGACAAGGCCTGGTAGGCTTTGGCGAGGATTCTGGCCTCTGTCTTGAAGGGGATGATGTGATCAGGGAAACAGTGGGGTCAGAGAGACCCACTGCAGAGGCCCCTGAGAAATGAAGTAGCTGGACTGGAATGGTGGCGGTGATAATGCAGAAAAGGGGACTGATGTTTATGGACAGAGTTGACAGGGCAAGGGTTGCTCCCACATTTCTGGGTTTTGCAGATGGAAGGAAGTTGATACAATTCTTGAGGTGGGGAACACTGGACTCATAACTTTATCCCCAAACCTGACCAGTTACCATCCTGGGCATGTTGAATTTGTGATGCTTCTAAAATATCCAAGTGGAGAATCGGTCAGTGGATGAATCTGGAGCTCAGAGAACGGATGGAAGCTGGAGATATAAACTCAGGTGTCACCAGCCTATACAGAGAGTAACTGAAACCTGCTGCAATGTAAGTTCTCAGTGGGCAGGGATCTTCTTTGTTTTGTTCACTGATGTGTCCCAGGTGCATGGAACATTGCCGACATACAGGAGACACTCAGTCCACATTCGCTGAGTGAATGAATGAATGAATGAGTAGATTACCTAAGGAGAAAATTTAACACGAAAAGAGAAACAGGTCTAGAATGGAACCTTGAGGAATGCCAACACTTTACAGGTTGGGTAGAAGAGGATGAACTTACAGAGAAGCAGCAAAGGAACAGGGAGGGAGAGGAAGAAATCAGCACAGTCTGAAGTTCAAGAAGCCAGGGAAGAGGGCTTTTCTAGGAGAAGGCAAGTCCGTCTCTGCAGTGAGTGGCATGCAGCAGCAAGCCCAGCACATGAATGCACACTTCTCAACCTTAACAGCTAGACAGGCTTTCAAATTCTTGAATGTGTTTATCATTGTTGTCAATCTTTGAATCCAAGAAGATTTGACTTCTTAAGTGTAAGATTTACCTTAGAAAATGGTCTTCTGGAACCACTTTTTTTTTTTGAAATTTTAGTTTTATTTATTTATTTATTTTAAAATTTATTTATTTTTGGCTGTGTTGGGTCTCCGTTGCTGCACACGGGCTTTCTCTAGTTCGGGCGAGCAGGAGCTACTCTCTGTTGTGGTTTGCGGTCTTCTCAGTGCCGTGACTTCTCTTGTTGCAGAGCATGGGCTCTAGGCACGGGCTCAGTAGTCATGGCACGTGGGCTCAGTAGTTATGGCTCGTGGGCTCTAGAGCACAGGCTCAGTAGTTGTGGCTCACGGGCTTAGTTGCTCCGCGGCATGTGAGGTCTTCCCGGACCAGGGCTGGAACCCGTGTCCCCTGCATTGGCAGGCGGATTCTTAACCACTGCGCCACCAGGGAAGTCCCTGGAACCACCTTTGAAGGCTCATCTCTGACACATTCCCAGCCTGGGCGGGTATAATTTCATCATCATTCTTTGCATTAAACTATGATTATAGTGACAGTTGCAAAAAGATGTATTCAAGTCATAGAATTCCAGTAGCTTTTCTTGACAAGTTCACGTGGCGTCTCCTGTGTGATGAAACTTCCACGTGCCTTGTTTCCTCCTCCCCTCCCCTGTGATTTCACTCTGCTTCCCTCCACTTCTGCACCACGGAGACTCTATTAGCTTCACGCAAAACCCATCATGAGTCACGATTAAGATTTGGATGAGCGGTGGAAAAGTAATTTTATTTCACCACCTGTATACCTTATAGAAAAGAAAAGATAGACTGACTCAGAGGAAAAAAAATGATATTTTGGTACCTTTTGTACTTAATTCCCAGAGTTGTGAGGATACTTCAAATCCTAGTTACTCTCACACAGATTCCCTTCCTTGGAGCAGCAACGTGGAGCCCTCGGGACCATCTAAGTTGGGGGTCAAGGTCTCCACCTAGAGATCCGGGATATTCAGCAGAAATGCAGCTTTCCTTCGCCCCTGAATGGGCTTTTCCTTGAGGCAGATAATCCACTTGACTTTTACACGTTCTTATCTGCAGTGGAAAGAATAAGGTGAAAAGTCATTAATTAGTCCTTGGTTTAAGTTTCAACCTTAGACTGTAAATATTTAGTTTAAGAAGTACTTCTCCCTCTTCCTCCCTGCTTTGTTTTCCTGCAACACACTTCTCCTACTTGAAGTGTTATTATATGTTTATTACTTTATTTGGTCTCGGGTCACTCTTCCCTTGAAAGATAATCGGCCTGAGGACAGGACCATTGGCTCCACCCCCAGCTCCCAAACTCCGCCTCCATATTGTAGGTGCTCCGTAATTTAGAGAGTGAATAGATGCTTAAACCTAATGGCAGGAGGTAGGTATAAAACTGTTGATTGAGTTTCCAGTTTAGTCTGAAGAGAAATTCCAGGGATGAAGTCACACGTTTGAAATCCAGGCAGAGTTTGGCTTGTTCATGCCTCCAGCTGACTCCTGCTAAGCTCCAGCCCCAAGTTGGATGTTTCCACCTGAAGATCCAGCAGGTACTTTGGACTCAAGGTGTCTCCACCATCCAACCCTCCCATCTCCTCCTCCTCAAGGCCTTTCTTCTCTTTGAAAGAAGCATCACCGTCTGCCTGCTGATTTGAGTTATAAACTCCTCTCTCTCTCCTTCAGATACCCAACCGAGTCCTGTTCATTCTTCTCTACCAGCCTCTTATATCCACCTTCCAAACCACACGGCCCTTCCAAACCCAAACCTGCCCTGGCTCATGGGATAAGCCCCCTCTCCCAGCAGTGCGGTGGCCTGCTGAGGTCCCCGGGGGCCTTAGTCTTGTCCGATCTTTATTACATACTGTCAGCTGAGATCTGTTAAAATAAGGTAGCAAGGAACTGATGTGAACATGAATTCATCAATAAACAAACATTCAATTCCTTTCACGTGTCTGTTCGAGGCTCAAGGACTTGTCCACGCCCCCCACGGGGCCCTTCGTCTTATAGAAAGAAGGGCGTAGAGACCAGAGATCTCACGTCACTGCCCTTCACAAAAATGTTCAGCCTTGTTGTTGACAGGAGACTAAAACGTAAGATGGTCTTCCCCAAACTCTATTGCCTTACTGGCTCCATTCCAGACTATTCCCAAGACCCTAACCACAGACGCTCCACATCTCTCCTCGTGTTGTTTTCGGAAGGCGTATGAACTTGCATCCTGGGTTTGCCTTTTATCATCTTAATCCTCTAACTGGAGTGAATGCCTCTCTCCTCTTACAATGTAATAAAATCCCATTCATTTGTAGAAGCCGGAGTCAATTGTCAGCTCACCCGTCAGGCCACACGTGCCACCCTGGGCGGGACTCAGCCTTTTCCCTTTGCTCACAGACTCGGTTCATCCCTCTGTAGAAGCACTTACACCTGCTGGGGAGTTGTTTCTGAGCATCTTAGAAACATATGTGCTTGGTAAGTCCTTTTTTTTCTGTTTAAGGCCTCTTATTACTAAGGCTTAATTTCTACCTGATTACCTATGTGAGATTTCAATTTCATATCATAATGTATGTCTAAGGCATCGCCAGATTCCCTCAATGTGCTCTGGGGGCGCTCACGTCGGCTGTACAGCAGCACTAACTGCTGTGCTCTGTTTCCCTGGCACTCTGTGTCTCTGAGCAGTAGCCACAGAGGAGGTTTCACAGCCCATTTGCTAGGAAGCCTCACACAGTGTTCAGGGTCAGAATGGAGATGGACCCTCCACTGGTCTGAAAAAGAGCCTTCATGCAATGTTCTAGGCCACATGGCTGATACTTCCCTTCGTTCTCTGATGGAGCCCAGGAGCAGTTGCTGTGTCTTCATGCCTAATACTGTGTGGTGACAAAAGGACATAAAAATCTCTTTATGATCAATGTGGGTAGTGGTAGCCTCGGGTGTTATCTGATAGCTGCTGTGCTTTCACTAATGACCATCCGATTCAGAGCTTAATTGTCAACTGATACACGTCAGAGCTCCTTCATGTACTGGCTGATTTCCGTTGGTTCCTAAATGATATCCGCTAATGCCAAGGCAGTTCAGAAATAGCAAAAACGTGATTTCCCCTAATATCCAAAGGATCATATTCATGGGCACCAAAGGAGTCTGGGCTATAAATCTGATGGATTTTTGCCTTCCTATTTAGAAAAAAACAAATTAATGCTAGAAACAGTTTTCTCACAGAAGATAATACAGGAAATGGACAAAAAAATACAGGTTACAAAGGAAAAATATAGTCTCGGTGAACAGATTAATTGCTTTTGGAAACTATTAATACATGGATCTTTATAAATGTAGGCAAGAGTTTTAAAATTATACACTTCAGCTAAATAACATAGTATTTGCTCCTATCATTAAATAAGTTGTCTTTCTATTGGGACCCAAACTGATGTTTAAATGTTTTATGACCAAGAAGCATTTGCCAAATAATTTACTAGTGAAGAGTTTTTTAATTGGATTGAGGTAAGTGAGAATGTGATTCGTCGCTAAAGTGGTCAATTTTAGGTAGGTCATCACAGGGTGGGTGTGAAGATTAACTCCATTCCCCTATCTACCTACCTACCGACTCCACCTACCTACCACCCTACCCACCTACTCACCTACTACCTACCTACTCACCTATCCACCCTACCTACCTACCTGCTTACCCACCTACTACCTACCTACTCGCCTACCTACCCACCAACTACCTACTCACCTACCTGCCCACCTGCCTACCTACCCACCCACCTACCTACCTACCCACCCACCTACCTACCTACCCACCAACTACCTACTCACCTACCTGCCTAACCACCCACCTACCTACCTACCCACCCACCTACCTACCTACCTACCTACCCACCTACCTACCCACCAACTACCTATTCACCTACCTGCCTACCCACCTACCTACCTACCTACCCACCTACCTACCCACCCACCTATCTACCTACCCACCTACCTACCCTCCCACCTACCTACCTACCTACCCACCCACCTACCTACCTACCCACCTACCTACCCACCCACCTACCTACCTACCTACCTACCCACCCACCCACCTACCTACCTACCTACCCACCCGCCTACCTACCTACCCACCTACCTACCCACCCACCTACCTACCTACCTACCCACCCGCCTACCTACCTACCCACCTACCTACCCACCCACCTACCTACCTACCTACCTGCCCATCTGCCTACCTACCTACCCACCTGCCTACCCACCTACTCACCTACCTACCCACCCACCTACACTACCTCTCTACCCACCCACCTACCTATCTACCCACCTACCTACTCACCCACCTACCTACCTACCCACCTACCTACCCACTCACCTACCTACCTACCCACTTACCTACCTACCCACTTCCCTCCCTCCCTACCTACTTACCTATCCACCTACCTACCTCCCTACCCACCTACTTACCCACCTACCTACCTACCCACCTACCCACCGGTGCGATCACTGAAGAATACACTCACACTCTCAGGGTGTTCAAGTACAATCGAATTCCCCCAACCCATCCCAAATCCCCAGGCCAAGCCCCCAGGGCTCTGGCTTTCACTTGCAAACCATGACTGTTAATCCCAGTCTTGTACCTGTAGGCTTCCAGTAAGTGTTTGCCCTTTGATTATTACGAAAGCTTACTTGGTACAGAGGTTTCAGACAAGACCCTGAAGCATAGGATGAAAAGAGGACCAAGCAGAAGAAGCTAATTCTCAATTGGTCCCTCCCTAATAGGTAAAGAGGATGGACCCTCTCCCCAGCCGAGGCCGTGAACCAACATAATAACATGTAATTTACTTTGTTGTTGTTTTTAAAATAAAAATCCTATATATTTAAGGCTATAACATGATGTTTTGGTATACATAACAGTCGGCCCTCTATATTCACATGTTCCCCATCTACGGATTCAATCCACCCGTGAAAAAAAATTCCAGAAAGTTTCAAAAAGCAAAACTTGAATCTGCTGTGCACCAGCAGCTATTTACATAGCATTTACATTGTATTAGGTGTTATAAGTCATCTAGAGATGAATTAAAGTATATGAGAGGATATACATGGGTTATACGCAAATACTATGTCATTTGATATAAGGGATTTTATATAAGTGTCTGTGGATTTGGTTATCTGTGCAGGGTCCTGAAACCAATTCCCTGTGGATACCGAGGAACAACCATACAGAGTGAAATGAATACTGTAGTCAAACTAACTAGCATGTACACGTCCTCACATAGTTCCCTGTGCGTGTGTGTATTGAAAACACCCGAGATCTACTCTCTTAGCAGATTTTCAGTGTGCAATAGAGTACAGATGGTCCCTGGTTACAGTGGTTCAACTTTTTGACTTTACAGTGGTGCAAAAGCAACGTGCATTCAGTAGAAACTGTACTTCGAATTTTGAACTTTGATCTTTTCCCGGGCTAGCGATATGCGGTCCCAACACTGTCTCGCGATGCTGGGCAGGGGCAGAGATCCACAGCTCCCCATCAGCCCCAGGATCACAGGGTGAACCACCCATATGCTGACAACCATCCTTTCAGTACAGTCTTCAATAAATTACATGAGATAGTCAGCACTCTGTTATAAAATAGGTTTTGTATTGATGATTTTGCCCAACTGTAGGCATATGTAAGTGTTCTGGGAACATTGAAGGTAAGCTGGGCTAAGTATGATGCTGAGTAGGTGACGTGTATTCAATGCATTTTTGATACAGTATTTTCAACTTACAAGGGGTTTATTGGGATGGACCCCGGTATAAGTCAAGACCCGTATTATTAATTATAGTCACCATGCTGTACATTGTCTCTAGAACTTATTCATCCTGTGTAACTGCTTACTTTGATGTGTAGACACATCTAAATTAAAAAAGGGAAATTATTTATGACATTTATAAAATATCTTAAAAATAATACTTGGTTTGGGTTATGGCATTTTAATGGTAATTAGATAATAATAAAATATTATGAAATTATAATGATATTCTCATACTGAGTTCTTAAGGATAGTTATTTCACAATATCTGAATATTCTAATATTGTCTCAGTTTTTCATCTGCCTTGTGAAATCGTACATCTACTAAAATAATCTTCCCCCATGACATATATCAAAATTTAAAAGTTCATGACTGATGTTTATGGTATAATTACTTTTATGTCATTACATGTAAAATCATAAAAATATATTTGAGATTATAATTGTGCACCTATTTTAAGGCAATGAGAACTCTTGTACAGTTTGTTAAGGATGAAATAAATGAAATACAAATGTGAGAGAATATTTGCCTCATAAACACTAGGGTCTGCATCTAGAAACATGATATTTATGTATCTCATAGGCAAAATAATGCAGTGGATTTTATGGGAGGCTCTTTTGTTCTGAAAAATAGATAGTTTCAAATAGAACACTTTTAGTTCATGTGATTTATAACAAATTAAAAGATAGCTGATAAGTTTATTTTAATCTTCTCACACATTAGTTCTCAAGCATAAAATTTTTGTGCTCTTTAACTTTTCATATCCCTTCTGATCTTTCATTTAATACATTTTATAACATATGTACACATATTTAAAGAAAATTCAGTACCATACTATAATAACTTATGACAATAATTTTATGGATGTCATTTAATGAATCTTTTATTCTAAAGAACTTCTAAATGATAATAAAACACCAAGAAACCTTACTTTCTGGGATTTGACATAAACAGCTAACAAACTATATATGTCTATTTGGAAGAAAGGCCTAAAACTTAAAGGAAATGATATAAAGAACTGGTTGTGGGAAAAAAATCCTAAATTGAATTTCAAATACCAGATCAGATCAAACACAGGCCAAATCTTCATTTCCTATAGACCCTCTTGGGGACATAGTTTCCATTATATTTTAAATTTTAATACATTTTCTCTGCTTATGGGTTATTTTAGCCCTATTATTAAATTTATGTTTCACTTTTAAGTATGAAATTTTGAAAGGTTTGCAGCAATGTCCTATGTGTGATTTCTTTAGAGAAAAAAAATAATAATGTGATGAATAAATATTCTTTTAGGAACACATCTTTAAAGGTAAGAATAAAATACTGAGATTCAATCTAAAATATGACACAAATGAACATATCTGTGAAACAGAAACAGACTCACAGACATAGAGAACAGACTTGTGGCTGCCAAGGGGGAGGGGGTGTGAGGGAGGGATGGATTGGGAGTTTGGGATTAGCAGATGCAAGCTATTATATATGGGATGGATAAACAACAAGGTCCTACTGTATAGCCCAGGGAACTATATTCAATATCCTGTGATAAACCATAATGGTAAAAACACTTTAAAAGAATATATATATATATATATATATATATATATATATATATATATATATATATATATGACTGAATCAATTTGCTATACAGCAGAAATTAACACATTGTAAATCAATCAAAAACATACTGAGATTCAAGAACACATACATTATAAGACAATGGGAGCTGATCTTAACAATAATCACCATAATAAACTTCCCATGTACTCCTATGATATTGCTATTGTTCAAAATTATTTTAGAACTCCTCTTTTGGATTTGCCTTTATGACTAACTTATTAACTGTATAAAAAGGTCCCTAATATGTTATAGTTTCATCTTGTTCCCGAATGTCATTACCCACCTTGATTATTTATATTGTTTGTCACAGGAAGCTCCAAATGACCTTTTACAGGCTCCCCAAATAAAATTTATAATTTTTGTATTTTAAAGAATGGGACATAGTTCCAAAGAAAATTAAAAAGTGACTTTGACATACTTAATTGGCTGTTCATGGAAATAAACCTATGTCTCACACGGTAACTGTTTTATAAAGGAAAGCAATTATTTGGGTGTGTAAGATAAGGTATGTGCAGTCGTATGTTTTTATTCATTTATTTACTTATGAATGCATTACCGTAATAGCACAAAAAAACTCTTCTTAGCATTAAGGAGGCTTTTAAAACCTTTCTAATTTTGTTTTAGGGTTTTTTGCTTTGTTGAATTTTCATTCCGGTTTTGCAATGAGGGAGGTGAGACCCTCCATCAGAGACGCTTCCATGGTCTTTAACTGTTACTCTTAAAATTTTATTTTATTTTATTACTTTTTAAAATTGAAGTATAGTTGATTTACAATGTTGTGTTAGTTTTGGGTGTATATCACAGTGATTCAGTTACAGTTGATAGATAGATAGATAGATAGTTTGGGGTATATATCACAGTGATTCAGTTATAGTAGATAGATAGATAGATAGATAGATAGATAGATAGATAGATAGATAGATAGATAGGTAGATATAGATATATTCTTTTTCAGATTCTTTTCCCTTATAGGTTATTACAAAATATTGAGTATAGTTCCCTGTGCTATACAGTACGTCCTTGTTGGTTATCTATTTTATATGTAGTTTTAATCGTTAGTTTCAGCAGAAGCTTTACTTTCTAATCCTGGGCACCACATTTTGTAAAGTCTGGTTCAATACCACAAGATTAAATTTATTTTCACGTTCTTATGACATGAATAAGCCCACATCTGTTTGGTTCACTGGTGTGTGGCTGTCAGAGTACCCAGGATACAGTAGGCGTTCAGTTACTGTCTGTGGGGTGAATGTCTGCTGTCAGACACGTACCTTGTCATGCTTAGGTTTCCTGGCATTTGAGAGAAGTGTTCAACTTCGGTGAGACAAGAGAGAGAATTGTGTTTTAACAAAAGCAGTCTTTCAAGAAGAGATTTCAGGGATACTTATTCATAAAGTGACATATAAACCTCTTGTTTTCTTTAGCCGCTGTTTCCCCTGTGCCATTTGAAAGCAGCAACTTAAATCCATTTATGCATTTGATCAACACCATGTTTATTAAGCACCTACTATGTGCCAAAGAGTGTTGTAGGGACTGGGAAAATAGCCTTAAACCAAACACAGCTCCCGAGGAGTCTGTATTCTAGTGGAGGGTGGGGATTCTCAAGGATGTTGTAAGTTATGTGTGAGCCCTGTTTCTGATTATTGACAAAATGTGAGTAATGAGCCCAGTGCAGTGGGGTCTCCTGGGCATAATTTGATGAGCTTCATAAACTACATCACAGAAGGGAGCTCTGAACAAATCCACACAATCCGGATGCCTGACACTCATCCTTCTTTCACCGGTGCTGTAAATGGCCTGTTGCAATCCCATGGTTGCCCACCTTGGATTTGCCAGGAGTTACCAAACCATGTGTTACGGGAGAATGATCTTGGGTGACATATGCTTTCAGCAAATACACATGTGAAGGGTCAGTGTAGGAACCCGTTTCTGGTACAATCTTTAATGAAGGCTAGGCTCTTTGTCTTGGCATCACCCACATGTTTAAAGGCTGATGGGCACAGCGTCACTAAGGCAACCTCCACAAGGATGCCTCTGGATTTTTTAACATCTATCTAACCCACAGAAATAAAAACTGGGTGAAGACTTTTGCTTATGTATTCACAAATAAGTTTCCCTAAAAGCATGAACAGTATCCCTAACATTAATGAGGCGTTTGAAAAGCCCCTTTATTTTTTCAAGTCCATTTGTTGAGTCGATCTTCGCTCAGCTTTGACTACGCAGTAGCACCAGCAGAAACTGGAGCCCTGCCCTGGAGCCTTTCCCTGCGTGACCTCATGACTCTCTCCACCAAACACCGCACGGCTAGTCCTGAGCCCTAAGTCTCTGGAGGGCAAAGGTTGTGTTTCATGCACCCCGCTACTCACCACAGCCACCCCAGGGCATACGCACGCCTCGTGCATGAAGCAGCCTTAGGTTTTTACAAACTGGCTTTGGCAAAGAGCTGTGAAGAGGAGCTAAAAATTTCCCTTGAGAGGCTTTCCTGAGAAACTGAGGTTGCCCTGGCAGCCAGCGTTTACTTTTTCTCAATTCCTTTTGAGATCCGTGATCTTATAAAGGAGTTCCTCGGAACTGATCTCTGAGAGGGTTTGAATAGTTAATTATGTTACAGAGGTAGGCCTCCTTTGCTGGTCTGCCTGCTTTGCTCGCCAGTTTTCCATCAGCAGTTGGTGGCATTATGCAGCAGCTGCCTTATCTGTATCTTGTCTTTTTTTTCACTCGGAGATTCGGGAGCTAAGCCAGGTCTGGGGACTCTTCCCTTCTGCTCCTTCTGATGGTCTTATTTGAAATTCTTTCACATGTTTGAGGAGGTACCCAGGCAAGGAAGGACAAAAAAAAAATGACCGTTTCTCCCTGCCGCCCAGTAGAAGTCCCATTGTAGGCCTGCTTTTGTATGTGCTTGTATTTTATCAGTTGCTCCTTTTGTATTGAAATGTAAAAATATTCTAGCTTTGTTTTCTAAAAATGGCTCCTAAGAAATAGCTCAGACGTGGATGTAAATTACAGTCAATGGGGGAAAAAAAGGTGCTACTGGCATCAGAGGAGAGGCTCATCCAGTATTCAGTCATTCATTCATTCATTCCTTCTTTCAAAGACGATTTGTTGAGCATCTGCTCTTTGTTAGGATCTGTGGGGCATACAGAGATGAACAAAACATAACTGTACTCCCCTAAAGCACGCAGCCTGGATGGAAGAACTGTAATCTTGCCCCAAACCAGCAGGAGTCTGAACTCCCACTCGGATTTTCACACCCACACTCTGCTAGGTTTTCGGATGGAATGTGTTATTCTTTCTTCGCTCTGAGAAGTATTTTAAAAGCCTCAAGATGAATTGGCCTGTGTGGACGGCAGAGGCGGGGGTCCCTGCAGACGTGCGGTGCCCCTCCGGGCCCTGGGCTCCTTCTGGGCTCCTCAGCGTGCACCCTGAGCTTCTCAAGTAGTGATGGGAGCTGAAGATGGGGCAGCTCTCGTAGGTTCCTCTTCTCTGCCTGGTTCCTCCCCTTGCCTCCTCCAAGGTCCTCAGGATGGACGGTGCAAGGGTCCTCTCTGCACGTCCCCAGAGCCCTCTCGTGCCGGGAACTGTCTAGACCTCTCCCAAGGCTCCTCCTCAAGGACACCTGGACTCATGCCTCCTGGTGAACCGCAGGGAGCCTGAAGGACCAGGCAAGTGTCTCATATTCTTCCTCATGCCCATCCTTCCCGGCCTCCTGTAAACCAGACTCCGGGGATGACTCAGTACAGTTGAGTCAGCGTTAGACACGAGATCCAAAGCCATCCGTCTGTCTGGCTCCTGAGACAGTGCCCATCATCGTTCTACCACTGCCCTCTGCAGTGACCTTTGTCCCACAGTCACTCAGGGGCTTTGGACCCAGGCCTTTGAGTCACTGTGTCAGCCTTTTATAGGTTTACTTTCCCCTCCATTGCTTTTTCTGCTGTATTTGCCCGGCTCACTTAAGCTTCTGGCAGGTTTGCTGCTTTCAATCGGCAGTGGAACTCACACTTTTTCACACTGTATCTAAAAAGAGAGATGACAGGACTCCCAGGGAAGGGCTTCTCTGCATTTGCTTAGGTTTCCGAATCTACCGAGTTCATTGTCGCCTGTTCCGAGGAAGGTTCTGCCTCTGAGGCTCTCAGCTGTATTCTATTATTTGTGTTGCTGCACCCTTGGAATAAGTATGCGGTAAAGGATATTTTCTTTTCCCTTTGTTCCCACCAATTCTAGGCAAGGTTGAGCATGTAATTTTCTTCAATTTCTTTCTTATTTAGTCATTTTTCAGCCAGAGAGGTTTCTGCTAAGACATAGAAGTCTTTCTTCGAGGAAACCATGATGGAATCAGTGTGGAGCGACGGGTGATGTTTGATGTGAATTCGTAATTGTTACCATCATAAAACTCCTGGACATGTCAAGTAGGAAGGGATTTTAGAGATTGCTTTGTCTGGTCCTCTTATTTTCAGATTGCGAAGACACAGACCACAGAGATGAAGGGCTTTTTTCACGGCCCAGGGATGGTGGCCCAGCGCCAGTATAAGACCCCAACCTCTGCTTCTTAGTCATTGCTTCCGCCTCTTTCCACTCTTCTCTCTCCCCCTTCTTAAAACTAGATTTGTGCTGTTTTAAGCCAGTAAGTTTGTGGTAGTTTGTTACAGCAGCAATAGAAAACCAATCCTTTTATTTTTCCAAGTGCCCCTCTTTTCATGCCCTCGCTCCTCCCTCTCTGGTCCCTGCACTTTCCCTGGACTGGCCTGGGCTTTCTCGCATCTCTGAGCTCTACCCGCTTTCCTCCTCCAGACACACCCTTTTTTTGTTCTCCTTCATCTGTTAGTTCAGCTAATTTTACAAAGCTCTGAATAAATCCTTTCTCCTATTTGTTCAAAAGCCTTCCTCTATCCTCCCATCCAAGAGAGACTTTCCCTTCTCTGGAGTCCTAAGGCATTTGGGATCTGTGTGTCCAGTTATGAAAATCTCCACCCAGGCGTGGTTAGTGCAAAAATCTCTCAAATCAGAGAACCTGGGTTTAAATCCTGATTCTAACCTTGGAGAAGTTTCTTAAACTCTCTGTCTCAGTGTCTTTGTTGGAATCAACCTTGTAGGGCTGTGAAGTTGAGAGATGCCCCACATAGAAGTGAATTGGCTGAATCAGAATAAGGACCCCGCATGTGCTGGGGACCCCGTGAATTACCTCTCAGTAGATCTCTGACTGTTGCCTTGAAGAGCTACTCAACCGTGTTGTTTATATTTTAATGTGTTTGTGTTTTGTTTCTCTACCTGTTAACTCCATGAAAGTGAGCATGGTGACCAATCATTCAATCAATCAACAACAAAACAACAACAACAATAATAATAGCAAAGTGATATAATGAAAGGAGCGTCAGACTGTTTCAGTTCTAGCTCCACAACTTACTGGCTGTCTCAAAAGTAAAGAAATAGACTTTTGGTTACCAGAGGGGAAAGGTGGAGGGAGGGATAAATTAGGAGTTTGGGATTAACATATACACACTGCTATATATAAAATAGATAAACAACAAGGACCTGCTGTGTAGCACAGAGAACTCTACTCAGGACACTGTAATAACCTACGATGGAAAAGAATCTGAAAAAGAATAGATAAATATGTATATGTATATAACTGAATCACTTTGCTGTACACCTGAAACTAACACAACATTGTAAATTAACTCTACTCCAATATAAAATAAAAATTTAAGAAAAAAGGAATTGAGTGTTTTCATCTGTACAATGGGAATGATAATAGTATTTACCTCTTAAAACTGGTTTTCAGGAATAAGTAAGATGATAAATTTAAAGTCTTACCACAGCACCTGGAATATAGGAAGAGTTGAGTACATGGTAGCCATGTTAATCAGTATTTAATTTTCTTTTTACTTCTTATTCCATAATATAAACCTTGATATCCCTGTTACTTTATATGGCAATAATATGAGACACGGGAGGAGGAAACCTGAGAATCTATCTAATACCCGAGGCCGTGCTTTGCAGCCACGTGCGTTATGAAGCACGAGGCCCGCAGGCTTGCAGGGCTGCTGTCAGAGCAATGCTCCAACCACAGCGTGAGCCTGCCTCTCTCCATCCTGTTCTGGCTTCTTTCCTTTCTTCCTTCCTTCTCTTTCTTTTATCTCAGGTGATCATATGAATCCTTTGGTATTTTAAGTCCTTTGAATACATTAGATTTTAGAATGATTTTTGAAAAAAAAAGAAAAAAATCTGCGATTCAATGCATTGCCATTCATCACTACCTTCCTGTTACAGCCCTTCCTGCTATTTTTGCATGGATGAGAGCTCTCCTATTCCAGCTCATTTGAATTCATGCTTCAAATGCAAGTTCCCGAGCTCCTATGCTGAAATTAAGGTCTATTACATCTTCTGCACTTCCTTTGTCTGCTAATGTTATAATATGATTTTTAAGTAATTGAGTTTCTTTTGATGTGATTTCTTATTTAGAAACTCAGGCTTATTTGCAAGTCTTTTGTCTCTGTGCATGTGTATATAATTTGTATAGATATTTTCTCCTTGGTTGCCCTCTAATTGTTTTAGAGAGACTTGGAATTAGTCATTTTTATTTATTTTATAAATAGCTCCATATCACCAAGGAAATTTGATACAAGAATGCTAGGGAAAATGAAACTAATTTTTATAAAGGAAAAGAATAAGTATACTCAAATGTACTAAGTAGATGACTCAGAACTCACCACTTGTCGTTTGTTATTTTTAAAGCAAAGAAAGATTAACTCTCCTCTTTTTCCTTTGGCCTCTATTATTCAAAGAAAGACTTAATTTTGTAAATAATGTAGGGGATTAAATTTACCTAAAAGGCAACTGAGAATTTCCCCTAAAACCTGTGGGACAGTCTGTCTTCGCGTGTTCTTGCTAGAATACAAAAGAGGCTGCAGGCTTTCCCTGGAAGCCTTGCCTGGTAGCCCAGTGTCTTGGAGAACTGTTCCTTTTGCTCTAGGGAGGCATTCTGACCCCCGGACTCACTCACATGCCCCAGAGGTGGATGTAAAATGAGAAATGGAGAAGTCATTTGACAAAGTGGAAAACGTTTGCTGAGTTGAGAGATGTATACCTGCATCTTCCTGTTTGACCACCAGGCATGAGAGTCACCGCTGAGAAGTGAGAGGCGGGGCTGAACAAAGCCCCTGTGACTTTATGGACTTGATGACCTGTGCTTTGTGAATAGGCAACAGCTCATGTTTGCACAGAATATCTGTCTGTGCCCGCTCAGTGTAGGTCCTTCAGTTAAAAAGAGGCATTTGACGTCAAATAGAAAATATACAGTTTAACTTACCATAGACTTCAGAGCAGAAATACAAGCTGTTTTACTTAAGACATGGTTGCATTAGGACACAACAAATTTAAACAACTCAGTATAATCCTAATAATATGTTAGTTCACCCATGAAGAAATTAACAAACTATCCTAAAGAATATGGTAAAAATTGATTTGTATACTAAAATAGGGATTCTTTTTTCCCCTAGACATGATTCATTTAAAAGATCAGCTAATAGAGGAACCATGTTACCCTTTCAAATAGTCTTTTTAATGAGGTGTCAAATTATATGATAATCTAATTGATGACAAAGTAACACTGAGTTGTATTCAACTCTTAATATATAAACATATATTCTAAAAATATATAAATTCATTAATATATTTAATGAAAAGTCAAGAAGCAATCATTTTTTCCTATGCTTATACAAGTTTCCCCAAAACCGATGGATCATATTGATTCCTAGTTCGGGGAAGGAATTTCACTGATTAATTTAAAAGTAGTATATGTGGTGAGACATGACTTTTCTTTAATAAGTATAGTAGGAAAAATAATTCCTATAAGAATTATTTTTAATCACAAAAGATAGTATAACCTGGTTATTTTTATTCTTAGCAAGAATCCATTTTGGTTTAAAGTACTTGAATTTTCCAGTGAAAATAATTCATAAAATCAGACATACATTCATCAGATAGCTTATTTCAAAACAAAAATGGATACATCATCATCATGTCTTAGATAGTACAGTTTCCAAAAATGCCTTACTCCCGAAGTCAGTTACATGCAGAGCGCATAGATTCATTGTACATAAAAGTTCTCGTTTCACATAATCTAGAAAAAGCAGAAATTTGATAAGAAAATGTTTACTTGATAATAATAGCATGATCCCTTAAATTTATCCAGGTATTTTTCAATATTATCACCTTCTCACAACAAATGACTTCTTTTTATAAATTTCAATGTTAAGAATAAAGAGGGCACCTTTTAAATTCTTGTCAAAGGTGACTGGCCAATGCAGGGGTTGCAAATGTGGGGAGATGGTAAGGCAATTAGAAAGCAAAGTTAAGTGGAGAATAGATTATGAAATGTTATTGAATAAACACAGAAAATAGATAATACCCTTTTGAAGTCTGTGCTGTGGTTGAAGGAAAGGAAGAACAGTGAAGAATAAAAGTTAGAGAATGTTGTAGGTGGAATGTCTGTGTCTTCCCCAAATACGTATGTTGCAATCCTAGCCCCCGACGTGGTGGTACAGGGTGGAGGTGGGGAGATCAGGTCATGTGGGTGAGGCACTCGGAATGGAATCAGTGCCCTCGGAGAGTGGACAGAGGGTGGTCCCTGGCCTCCTGCCCCCCACCCCATGAGGAAACACGAGAGGACGACCATCTGAGGGCCAGTAGGCAGGCTCTCTAGACTTAATGCACCTTGATCTTGGACTTCCAGCCTCCAAACCGTGAGAAACAAACGTCTGTGTGTGACCCGCCCAATCCGTGGTGACTCGTTATGGCAGCCGGAGCTGACGGAGATGGAGAAAGAGGGATTAACATCAGGGAGACAGAAGGTAGGCTGGAGCTCTGTGGTGTGAGCTCACACTTAGGCACGCAGGAAAAGTGACTCTTCTCAGAATAGTCACCAGCTGGTTAACTGCCATAGCAATGCAGTTCTCACAGATGGAAACGGTTCCTTGAAGTGGGCAGATGAAACCCTCGGTCCCCATGTAGCACAGCAGTGTCCTTGCCCTGAGGGCAGGAGGACGAGCCCAGAGCCGTTCTGAGCAGCAGCTCTTCGCAGAGTCACTTTTAGCTCCTGGGCTGTAGATTCCTACTTTTCATCTGGATCAAAATTCATAATAAGTGCAGAAAATGTCAACTGCATCTGTGAGATCATGATTTCCTGTTTCCATTTAAGACTTTTATTTCATAATAAACATTGTTCTTCATATTAAATGAAAATGTTTTCATGTTTCAATTCAGTTACAACATTTATGTCCCCAGTGCCCCTCCCTCTCAGAGACTATCTCCATTATTTTCTGAGAAGCAGCCACTTGGTTTCATAATTTTCTGGATCTTTCTGGACTTCTGTAGACATATTCCAGATAGCGATGACTTAGCAACAGTTGCCCCTGAAATAAGTTGGAATCAATATCAAACAACTGTTACTCCTTCAATAATTCTTCGGATTCCTGGTTGGTGTATTAGCTAGCAGTTACCACAGTAATACTGGATAGGAGATGACATAAACCCAGGGGCATTCAAGAAGCATTTATTTCTTCTTCGCACGACTGTTGGGCCGCTTGAAATTTGGCTGATCTAGGCTGCCTCGGCTGGGCTCGGCTTTAGATCGCAAGTTTGTTCCAGGTCGGCTGCACCTGTCTCTCATCCTCTTTGGACCAGAAGCCACAGGAAGCGTAGTCTTCTCATGTGCCAGAGCCCAACCAGGAAGAACATTTAACCCTCTGCTTGTGTACGTCTGTCAACAGTTCACTGCCAGAGCAAGTCACGTGGCCGCACATCAGTGAGAAAAGAAAATGTGCTTTGATTCTCTTTCTGCACAGTCACACGGCACATGGCGCAGCTCTGGAAAAGCAGGGAACATAGGAAACAGTAGTGCAGTCTTCCTTGCTCCACCTTCTAGATCACAGTCACAAGCCTTCCACACACAAAACACCTTAATTCTGATAATCTGCTTTCCCCCAAATCCCGGAATTATCATTAACTTATGGAATCAGGTTCAAAGTCCAGAATTGTATAGTTTAGATCAGTTCTCGATGCAGCTCCTCCTGATGTGGAGACTTGTGAGTTTAAAAGAGAAGTTGTTTAATCCTCCTCCACCCCCCTGACCCCTACACTCCCAACACACAGTTGTGAAATGCAGACAGGACAGTCACAGTGACACTGCATTCACAAGGGGACAGTGAGAGGCATGGAGCAGTCACTGGTCCCTAGCAGTTCTGAAATCCTTCTGGACCAGTGTTACTGGGTCTCCCTACCCTGGAGGAAGGGAATATCCCTTGACCCCTTGAGGTACTGATTCTGCTCCCTGGGGATTAGCCAGGTAAGAAAGGAGGTTGTATCAGCTATTGTCTTGGTGAACGTACTCAGAAGCCATCAGGATTTTCAAGACAAGGAAAGAAAAAAGTTTTGATTTATTTTTGACGTTTTTTATGCTTCTTTAATACAACAGCACCTAGGTCTCCAGATTTGTAAAGTTCTCAGTAATACGTACACATATTCTTTATTTTATGAAAAAAAATTATTTTATTATTTTTTTAATTGAAGTACAGTTGATGTACAATATTATGTAAGTTACAGGTGTGCAATATAGTGATTCACAATTTTTAAAGGTTATACTCCATTTAGAGTTATTATAAAATATTGACTATATTCCCTGTGTTGTACAATATGTCCTTGTAGCTTATTTTATACCCAATAGGTTGTACCTCTTAGTTTCCCCACCTGTATACTGCCCCTCCCCCCTTCCCACCAGTTTCCTCTCTATATCTGTGAGTCCGCTTCTTTTTGTTATATTCACTTGTTTGTTGTATTATTTAGCTCTTTGACTAGGTGATGTATTTTAATGGCCCAAACATCAAAAAGTATACAAAGATGTATACACAACAAGGTCCTACTGTTTAGCACAGGGAACTATATTCAATATCCTGTGATAAACCATAATGGAAAAGAATATGAAAAAGAATGTATATACGTATAACTGAATCACTTGGTTGTATAGCAGAAATTAACACAACATTGTAAATCAACTATACTTCAATAAAAGTAATAAAAAAGTATACAAAGATGTAACGTGAACAATCTACTTCCCAATATATTTCCATTTTTCCTCTCTTCATTTTAAACAGAAAATAGTATTGTGTTATACTAAAGGTGTTTTGCAGTGTTCTTTTTTCCGGTTAACATATTTTATAGATTTTTCCATATCAGTACAGAAAGAGCTCCCTTATTGTTTTTTAGAGCTGTGTATTATTCCATTGAATGAATATAATTTTATTTATTTGTTTACTTATTTATTTATTTTTTAACTGTAATTTTAAATCAGTCCCACATTAAAGGACAGTTAGTGTGTTCTGAGTGTTTTGCTGTGACAGATAATGTTGCAATGAATAATCATATATAAGTCTTTTTACACACTGGTGAGTATATTTGTAGGAAAAAAAATCCAAAAGTGGAAATGTTGAGTCAAAGTGTTTATGAGTTTATAATTTTGAAAGAAACTACCAAATTGCCTTTGATGGTATTTCTAACAATATTACTCCCACCAACAATATAGGGAGAGCCTCTGTATTTACAGCCTTACTGGAAATGTGGCCAATTTCCTAACTGAAAAATGAAGTTGCATTTCTTTTATTATAAATGAGGAAGAATTTATTTCATGTATTTAAGAGCTATTTGTATTTTTTAAAACATATTACCTGTTCTTAGACTGAGACCAAGTTCCACTGAGCTGTTGGATTTTTTCTTACTGCCTTCAGTAGATATTGACTAAGGAGCTGCACATATATCAAGGAAATTAGTCCTTTTTCGGTTATTGGAATTGCAAATATTCTTCATAGTTATTAACTTTGCTTATAGTTTTTTTTAAAAGACTATTTAGAATTTTATTTGTTTTTCTTTAATATGTGGCCTAATTTATCAATTTTTCTTTTGTGCCTTCTAGGTTTTGTGTAATAGAAAAACCTTTCTCTAAGTTTATAAGAAGAATTCTCATGTACATTTCTTCTTGTAATTTTATTGTTTCGTTTGTTTTGTTACATTTAGTCTCTGATCCTTTTAGAACTTGTTCTGGTGTATGTGTGAGATAGAGGCCCAGCTCTTTTCTATATGGCTACCCAGTTGTCTACACCACTTGTTGTATAGTCCATTTTTTCTCCACAGATATGAAATGCTACTTTTATCATATACCAAAATTCTATATAGTTTGGTGTCTACTTCTGAACCTTTTTAAAAATTTTCCATCTCTACTCAGGCATGCTGTCTTTCCATATTGGTTTAATGACTGAGGCTTTAAGGTGTGTCTTATGTGGTAGAGTTACTTATCCCTCATTGCTCATTTCCTGAATTTTCCTGGATGTTCTTGTTTATTTATTTTTCTATATAAACCTTAGAATGAACTTACTGTGTTCTAGGGGAAAAAAAATACTGACTTCTTTTGGGTGCAGTTACATTTACAAATTAGCTTTGAGAAGACAAATGTCTTTAGAGTGAGTTTTTTCTATCCAAGAACATAGTATGTGTTTCTGATTGTTCAGGTTGTCTTTTATGTCCTTTAGAAGCCTTTTTAAAGTTTCCTTCATATGGTTCTTGCATATTTCCCATTAAGTACTTTTCTTTCAGATTCTTCTTATGGCTTAGCATATGTGACACTGAGAAGGAAGGGAGCTGTTTTAACCCTGGCTCTACATCCAGATTCCTGAAGGATTAGTACAAACAGACAGATAACGTTGTAAGAAAGCAGACAAAAGTTTTAAGTGAAAATGACGGGACAGTTGGGAAGGTATGGCATACTGGGTGTTAACTAGCTGTTGTCATCCCATCCAGCGAAAGCCACCAGGTGAAGCACAATGTACATAGAAAGGCCCTGGAAGACAGAACAGTTGTCATTTAGAAGCAAAAAGGAAATGGATTTAAGAATTTGTGTCAATTAGGCTTGGCTGCATATAACAGCTCTCCCAAATAACAGTGAGTTTCAACAAGATAGAGGTTTATTTCTCTCTCTTGTACATACGTTCTGGGTGTTGGCACTCCAACATTGGTGCGATAATTCCATAAACATCAGTGATCCAGGGTCCTTATTTCTTTTTCTGCTACTATTTGTAGTGTGTGATTTCTATCGTCAAGTTGGCCTCGTGGTTCAAGATGGCGGCCAGAGCTCCTGCCAACGTGCACTTTTCAGGCATGAGGACAAAGAACAGGGCAAAAGTGTGTGCCCCCAAGCTGATCCAACCCTCTTCTAAGACCTTTCAGAAGCCCTACTCTTTTTCACTTCATCCCATCCTTACCTGTACACGGGGCTGCTCTCAAGAAAACAGAGATTCTGTTACTAAGGAGGATGGGAAAATGGATTCCAGGGAGGCAACTTCTGGTCCCTGACAGGACCAGTAAACATTCTTTTTAAAATTTCCTCCTCTAAGTGTATTGAGAGGGGGCAAGGAAAACACCTAGAGGGATAATAAGTGAATAAAGTGAGTACAGTTTGATTATTTTTTCACCTTTTAGGATCATTTTAGGCAACTTAGTGTTGAGCAAAGTCTGAGCTGGAAATCACTGCTTTGGGCTTGCAGTTTTAACTCTAAAATGTTTTCAGGAGGAATTGAACCTCATGTTCTCTTTTTCTTCTTTAGAACTGAAGCACCTCAGTAATTAGTTAAAATATAGTCCCCAAAGGGCACAGTTTGTACAAGGCTCACAAAGAGGGTTAAGACGTAGCCTCTGCCTTTGGATTCAAAGGGCTTCCAGAAAATACAGGTGATGGTTTTTTCTCTTCGGAAGCCACCAGACTGGCCAGAGTTGGGAGAAGCTTCCTGATGGGGAGCTTGGGTGGGCTCTGGAGAGGGTTTCATCCTGTGGGTCTTGTAGACGGGATTGATGTAGATTTAGTGCATAAACAACAGCGTGATTGTTTCTGCTTGTTTGTTTTTGTATTATTGAACTGGGGTCCTTTTTCTCTTTTATTTAAATATGAATGAAATCACATTTAATATTGACTTTATTATGTTTTTACTTTATCACAATACCTATAGGTAACTATTGTTTCATGAAACTTGTCTCAGTTTTGTGTTGGGGGGTGGAGATGGAGAATATTAAATGTACTACTTACAATCTGGGTGAAAAACATTTGAAAAATGCTGCCTTAGAGGGCAAACATAATCTTTCGATGAGCGAGGCCTGAGGACATTGACGTCTAGGTCCCTCAGACTCGAAAGAGCCCCCCACCCCCTCGCCTGGAGGAGGGACCCGGAGCCTGTTTTCACTTCTCAGAGACTCCATCCAGGATCCAGATATTCTGGTGTGTGAAATAATTTTATTCTGTAAATGACTATAAATATACCAAAATATTACATTACATTTCAGGTTCTCAACTGTAGCCATTCAGTATTTCTCAGTATATCCCAAACTATATGCAAATAAACTAGTAAGACTTTCAATGCACATAGTCCAGGGAAAGCCTTACTTTTCTTAATTATTTTTGTTCTGCTGTTGTATTGAATTTATTATATTACTTTCCATGGTAAATTACAAGAAATTGCTTGGTAGCACAGAAAAAAAAAAGAGTTTTAAAAGGAATTAGGGCAACCAAGATGTCTTTCAGTAGGAGAATGGAGAAATAAATGGTGGTACGTGCAGACACTGGAATATTATTCAGCACTAAAAAGAAATGAGCTATCAAGCAACAGGAAAACATGGAAGAAACTGCAGTGCCTATTACCAAGTAAAAGAAGCTAATCTGGAAAGGCTACACACTGTATGATTCCAACTATATGACATTTTGGAAGAGGCAAAACTATGGAGACAGTAAAGAGGTCAGTGGTGTCAGAGGCTGGTGGAGGGGGGGATGTGCAGGTGGAACCCAGAGGATTTTTAGGGCAGTGAAACTACTTTGTATGATGCTATAAGGGCAGATACAAGTCATTATACATTTGTCCAAACCCATAGAATGCACAACACCAAGGGTGAATCCTGATGTAAACTATGGACTTTAGGTGACCATTACATGTCAGTGTAGTTCCATCAGTTGTAACAAATGGGCCACCTAGTGAGGATGGTGACAGTGGAGAAGGCTGTCCATGGGTGAGAGCAAAGCCTACATGGGAAATCTCTACTTTCCTGCTCAATTTTGCTGTGAACCTAAAACAGCTCTACAAATAAAGTCTATTTAAAACACTTTTTAAACAAGAAATTAGGGATTAATATAAGAATTGTGAGAAGGGTGCAGTTGTGGGGAATTGTAGAAATCTGTTCTCCAGCTTCCATGGAGTAACTGCTGAAAAATGCTGAGAATAGTGCTGCATCCGAAGGACAGAAGCCACCATTTGTGATGTGTTGCATGGGACCAATAAATAAGACAGAAGGAAAAATTTAAATCTTACCACATCCTGTTCTATCAATGACCTTTCCACTCACGGCTCATTTGGTGTTCCTCTACTTGGTCTCTATTGATTCTGAACTTCTTTCATTTCATAACAGCAACTCGGAGCTTTTGCGCTCCACTAAATTTCATTTTAAAACCTATTCTTCCTTAGAAATGATAATACAGACGCCACTCTTACAAGCGCAACATTTAAAGAACATCAAATCCCCTAAATAATTTGTTTCTCTCTCAGAGGAGGCAATAGAGCTGCAGATGGTGTGCTCAGTGAGCCGACAACTTGGACCCGAGAAGCTATTAATTCTCACAGCAGCTCTTCTGCTATTTTATGGTCCCAGGAATTGATGTCATTCAGAGTCAGCTTCATACACTATAAGTCTATAAAATGAGAAAATAAAATTCTCTTGTATTTTAAGAACACTTACGGCGCTATAAGCTTAGGCTATTGTATTAGTTATCTATTGCAGTGTAACAAATTACCCCAAACGTAGGGGCTCAAGGCAACATGAGTTCATGATCTCAGTTTCTGTGGGTCACGAGGTGTCTGTGCACAGCTTATCTGGGTTCTCAGATCCGGGTCTCACCAGACTGAAGAGCAGTCGTGGGCCACCAAAAAACTGAAGTACTTACCAAAGAAACAGCTTTTCCCAATGTTTATTACAGTAATCCCATAACCTTCTCAAAAAGTTTGAATTTCTGCCCTGGATAGAGTAGCATCTACAGAGACCCACTCTAGTTTTTCCATTCCAATTGCCTTCGGTTCACAAATATTTATTGAGTGCCTCTTATTTGCCAGTTCAAGGCACTGGACACATGAGATGAATAAGAGGACCTGATCATAGGGAATTAGTGGTCTTGTAGTGAAGCAGGTTGTGAGGGGGACATTAAGGGAGGCCAAGTCTGAATCGTTTTGAGAGGAGGAAAGAGACTCAGAGTGGTTGCCAGGATCAGTTTGTCTTGAGCGAAACTTCCCTACTAGTGAATAACTGGGCATTCTCTGCTAATGATAGATTTGCCATGGGCAGCTGCTGTATCCGGAGACTACAAAGCAGCCAGCCAAGGTCATCTGAGTCGACAAGGACCGTTCCAAGGCTGAAGGGCTCACATGAGATTCTTAGTGAAAGACCCGGTGCAAGGAGCAGTTTCATGACAATGTTATCGTTGGAATGTACTCATGTTTCCCAGCCCATGAGGAGGAGGATATTCTGCATAGAGGATCGAAGGTGGATGAAGACTTTTCTGAGCACAGTTACACAGATGGAAGGAAAGTCTTAGGAAGGAGAACTGTATGCTGAAAGTATCAACAAACTAGTCGCCCCATCTGGCACCTTGGACTCTGCTAGAACCCTGGGATCTTAACTGCTGCATCCTGTCAGCTCTCATGTCCTCCTCCAGCCCTTTCCCCTGTCCTCTAAGCATGACTTGATTGATGCCAGAATTGGGCATCTCTGGGGAGGCAGACCTGGGAATTGTTCTGGGATGATGTTATGTTGGAGATTATGTTCCTGAGGAGCTTGCATTCCCAGGCTTGCAGTGTGATGAACCCTGTAGCAGGAGCAACAGGTGGAGGTGCTTCCTTCCAGAAGGGCTTGAAAATGTGAGGCTGGCATTGGGTCTTCTATCGGTTAGGGAAGAGGGTCTGTGAAGGGAGTTTGGGTGGAGCAGTCGATGCGCTAGTCCTTTCCTTAAGGGGATGTTCAAGAACGTTGAATTGGGAATGAATTGAACTTTAGCTGCCGCTTAAATGTAACATTGCCCAGTAAACGGGCTCCCAGAGGGAGCTCCAAGGCTAAGGTCTCGAGTGTCACAGGAGATCCCACAATGTTTCCTTTTCTGTTGCCTTTCTAACAGTAATGGGTCACCAGGAAGACTGATTTCATTGAAAGGATGGCACCTCTCAACTTTCCTACCCCCTTTACGAGGCAGCCTGTAAGAAAGGGGTTCCAGGCTGAATGACACTCAGTCTCAGATGGGGAAGCAAGAGTTCAGATGTCTCTTAGGGCATCATTTCTCAAATCTATATGCTCATATACATCCCCTGGGCATCTTGTTAAAATGCAGGTCCTGATGTAGTAGGAGAGGGGGGTGGAGTGGTGAGAATTTGCATTTCTAACACGTTCCCAGTTGATCTGCAGACCTCACTTGAAGTAGCAAAACTTGAGAGCTATAGAACAGGGAAAACATACCTTAGAAGACATGATTAGGGTCTACATACACTATAAAGCCACAAAATTAGAGGAGACTTGGCTTATCCCATGCAGCTGAAGTGAGAATTTAAGAACTCTTCAGGAAGACTCACAGATCAGCAAGGAAAAGACAAAACCCAAGCAAATACAGTTTGCTGAAGCGAGTCTCTAGAGAGGCCATCGGGAAAGGACAAGAAGTCTGGCAGTGGCTGGAGAGGTAGACAAATCAAACTCCATTATCCGCTGACTCTGAAGGATATGATCTTCTGGCTGAAATTTTAGGGGCTACTTAATTCCAGCTCCACCGCCCCCCCCCCCCCCCCCCCCCCCCGTGACCCATCCTGTTCCCACATACTGGCTCTCAGATGCTTCCATACAGTAGGGAAGCAACTGAAGTTTCCTGGCTTGGGGATGAATTTTAGGTTGTCAAATATCCATAGAGCGATTTGGTGGAGGCGGGGTGGTGAGTGTGAAATCTCCCTGGGGGAGAATAATGATGGAAGGCTGGTTACAAAATAGCTTCAATATCCTTTCTTGTAAGAGGTCATTTGAATATTAATGCAATGCAACTCAAAGGTCACCAAAGAATTTGTGTTTCTCTTAAAACGTAATGCGGCAAAACTTCCCTTGTGTAACAGATGCCGTCGTAATACTGTCGTAGAAATAGTTTTCAAAGTTCGTAAGGGCTGCAGAAGTTCTACTTGATCTGCTCACGTATACAAATGTGACTTGCCCGGCTCCTCTTTCTACTGCTATTTATATCAGCTGCCCTCCGGGAGATCAGCTTTCTTCACAACATCGGATATAAATAACCACAGTTCTCTTAAGTATGATCTGCTCAAGATTGCCAGGTAACATAACTGGTATCTGCTTACTTATATTCATGATTTGTCAGTGATATGCTTTTGTTACTTATATAAGTTAATACTTTTCATGTACAATTCAATAACCATTACGCCTTACCGCAATGATTGTATTAAAAACTTTACTATTCTTAGTGAGCAGGTAAGTTGAGTTTAAACACTACAGGGACATTCAGAAACAAGCCCAGTGGAGGTCTTTTGAGGCCATGCCCTTGAGCTGGAATTTCTGTGAGAGACTTCGGTCAAGTACAAATGCAGAAGTGAGCATACGTACCCAACAGGTGCAGCTGTCTGATGTGCCTCAAGTCTGTTGTGATGTCTTTCAAAACTAGGGAGTGTGGGCTTCTGCTTCTTTTCATGCCCCTTACACTGTGACTAAAAGAAAGCTGAAGTATTCTTGCTTCTGTGAGAAAAGTCTCAGTCAACAAAAGCTGGGATAGAAAACGTTTTCACGGGCCAAACCAACCTGTAACACTTTCATCTTAAAATTGTTCACGTTGAAGGCTACTCTGTCTAGCTTCTGCATAAGACTCTTCAAAAAGCTTTGATCATTTAGACCACTTTAGATGTAACTTGATCTAAAATGCAGTCTCGACCTCAGGTCATGTAGCAGCAATCATTAAATACTTAGAAAAATTAAAGATCAAAGTATGAAGTAACGGTAGAAATGTAGCAATATACATAAAAGCATTAATAAATAAGCTATAGTTTTTCTCTACTGGTGATGAGTCTAAATGTTATTAAATCTAATAAATGAAATCCTTCATAATATAAATAATGTATTTCATTAAGTATTCTTCATGATTTTAGTCATTAAAATGTAATTTAATTATGTTCATAGAATTTTAATGGAATTTAATTTAATATTACCACACAGCTTCATAATTTGAATTTTAAAATAAATTTGTTATAAATACAAGCCCCCTTTATTTTCATTTTTCATTATAGAATATAGTGGATGAAAACAGAGCATAATGGCAATTTCATAAATTCAATTTATTAACGTCTCTAGTAGCGACCATACCAATGTTATGCTGCAATAAACATGTACCCTGTTAAAATCCAGATATCATTAGGGATCTATTAGGACTATGCTTGTGTTCACTTTGTATCTAATACAAGCAGCTTATAAAGGAGAGAAGGCTGGAGCTGGCTGCAGCTTTCTGCTTTGTATTCTTACCAGGGCTGTGGTCTTAACCTTCTATCTAGTGAACCCTGCCCATCTCATGGACAAGTCCTAACTGAAATGAAAATAAAGTATTGGATGTAGTATGAATTGTTGTTTTTGCTGCCCTCGTGATAAGCCAGGTTTTGCAGCAATACCAAAAGAAAATCAAAGCCCCACATCTCAGCGGCCTGAAGAGCAGATGTTTTGTTTCCCTCTCTCCTGCTGGTCTGCAGGAGCTTGGTCGGCTCCTTACGCCCTGCGAGGCCCAGGCTAACAGATGCTCCAGCCAACCTGTGCTTCCACAACCACCAGCCGAGGGGAGGCTGCCAGCAATTATGTCCTGGCACTTAAGCCTTCCTGCCAGACAGGACACACCACCGACTCTGCTCATGTTCATTGGCCAAAGCAAGTCCAAGGCCACACCGCACTTTACAGGGAGTGGAGAAGTCCGGTCCACCGGAGGCCTGGAAGGAGGGGGTCAGGCACACCTGTGACCAGTGATGGGCCCTAATGATCATCGCAGGTATTTTATCCTGGAACTGGAGCTTGTTCATCCTGACATGGATTGAGTGAAGAAACTAGGTTTGTCTTGCCATGGTAGGGAAGACCATTATGTAACTTTCTACTCTGAATTGCGTATATGTGCACCCAAGACTTGAGAAGAGAAGATGCTCTCATATAAAATAAATAAAGATCAGGATACATTTTTTGAGACATATACACAGTTATTAGGAACATTTTATATGTATGTTATATATATAAAATATACTAGAAATATTTACAATATATAAGGAATATTTTATGTTTATATACTAAAAAAAAATATATATATATATACACTAGAAATGTATATTATTTATATTAGGAACATTTTGTATATATATACACTAGATATATATATATTTTATATATATATCTAGTGCATATATATAAAACACATATACTAGATATATATTAATATATATACTAGAAATATATATATTATTGATATACTAGAAATATATATATTGAAAATATATATTATATATAATGTATATTATATATACTAGAAATGTATTATATATGTTATATATATACTAGAAATATATATACATATATATTAGAAAAAATAGTAAGAAAGACAGAGGGTCACCGTACTTGCTAAGGCGTCCTATAGCGAGACCGGGGAAGATTTTTCGGGGAAACACCAGTTAAGAACTGGATATTGAAAAATGGGAGGGATATGGATTTACGGAGAGGAAAGGATGAACTAAAATACAGAGAAGAAAAATTCAACACAGAAATTCTGACTTCTGGGCTATTCTTAATGAGCACATTTATGTTGTTTTTGCTAAAATATCAGTACCTTTTACTCTAGTGACTCAGCTTTTCTGTCTCCGTTTCTCCTGCACTTTGCCTTATTGCTTTGCCATTTAAAAGCCTAGCAGTGAGAGGGATTTTGGAAAGTGTGTCTATTTCTATGTGCGCAGTGGCTCCTTAAAGCTGGAAAGATCCAGTGAGGAATCATTGGCTCCTTCATACCTTTGTCGCCTCTGATCTTTTTTTTTTTTTTTTTTAATAAATTTATTGTATTTATTTTATTTTTGGCTGCATCAGGTCTTCGTTGCTGCGTGCGGGCTTCCTCTAGTTGGGGCAAGCGGGGGCTACTCTTCGTTGTGGTGCGCGGGCTTCTCATTGCAGTGGCTTCTCTTGTTGCGGAGCACAGGCTCTAGGCACACGGGCTCAGTAGTCGTGGCTCGCGGGCTCTAGAGTGCAGGCTCAGTAGTTGTGGTGCATGGGCTTAGTTGCTCCGCAGCATGTGGGATCTTCCTGGACCAGGGCTCGAACCTGTGTCCCCTGCATTGGCAGGCGGATTCTTAACCATTGCGCCACCAGGGAAGCCCCTGTCGCCTCTGATCTTAATTGCTTGAATTGCGCTGTCTAGACTTAGCAGTGCATCATCGTATCAGATCAACAAAAGACTGGACTGAGTGTTTGAGTCAACTGGGTGTATCTGTCACACTCTACAGTCTCAGGACCCTCCCCCCAGGGTTCAGCAATCAAGGCCAGGATCGGTCAGGGTACTTGCAACTTTTCCTTAGTTTTACTACGTTTTAGCCTCTATTAATGGGAGAATCGCAGCCGTGCTCTCTTTAAACTGAGTTAATACTTTGCTATGGAATTAAAGCAACTTTTGGAGGTAAAAACTAGGTGCTGCCTTGATGCTAGTCATAGTGAATGTCCCACTCTTCTTAAAGGATGGGGCTGTGTTTGTTCTCTAGAGTTGCCATAACAAATTACCACAAACTGTGTGGCTTGGAACAACAGAACTGTATTCCCTCACAGTTCTGAGGCCAGAAGTCTGAAGTCAAGGTGTGGGAAGGTCATGTTTCCTCTGAAGGCTCCAGAGAAGAATCTTTCCTTGCCTCTTCCCAGCTTCTGGAGATTCCCATCAATCCTCAGCGTTCCTTGGCTTGTAGCACATCACTCCAGTCTCTGCCTCTGTCATCACATGGCCCTTCTCCCTCTGTCTCCCCTGTGTATCTCTGTGTCTCTGTCTTTAAATTTTGTCTCTTCTTCTGAGGACACCAGCCATTGGACTGAAAGCCCACTGTGACCTCATCTGAACTATATTACATCTGCAAAGACTCCGTTTCCAAGCAAGATCACATTGACAGGTACCAAAGGTTAGCATTTCAACATCTTTTGGAGGGACACAGTTCAACGCACAACAATGGCATTATTGAAACTTTCTGTAATCTGTGGCGCACTGCTTACAAGACCCTGTGGAATGCCCCCTCTCCCAGCCCCGAAATCCATGACTTAGACTAATTTCATCAAGGAGATTCCCCTTGCTTCTGATTGCCACTTTATTTAAAATTCTGCAGCATTGTTTAGTTGCCCTAAAACCGAGTTCCTCGGTAGCAGTTCTTCTCTTTCTCATGATTTTCTCCGTGAGACTTGTCAAACTTTCACCTTCCATTTTTAAAGCATCGGAGGCAGTTCAGATGATCCAGAGGAGACATGCCAGTGATAAAGGGTGAGTCATTCTTCTCCCCCGACCCCCATTTCTGGGATCTGCTGACAGATACTAAGGGTAGCTGTCATTGAACTAAATCTGAAGCAGTGGTAAAAGAAAATAAGGCTTGCACTGCTTTTAGTGGAGATACTTGGAATTGCTTTTCCCTCTTGCTTTTCAACTTTTACTTGGATACAATTAGCTAAACACTGTTTTTTTTAAATCTAAGCGAAATCTTGGAGCACTGTCTTTTCATTCAAAGTAACATTAATATAATTTTGCATATAGGAATCAGGAAAGTGGTTAGAAAATGCCGTTTAGGCTAATAAATTGAGACTCAGTAGAGCCGGATAATACAGTAGTTCCCCCTTATCCACAGTTTCCCTTTCTTCAGTTTCAGTTACCTGAGGTAAACTGTGGTTTGAAAATATTAATTGGAAAATTCCAGAAATAAACAATTTATAATCTTAAATTGCACCCCAGTTCTAAGTAGCATGAGGAAATCTCATCCCATCCCGCCCGGGATCCGCAGCCATCGACGTCGTCCTGGCTCCCTGGTCCAGCATCACCTGAAGCAGATGGTCCTTCTGACTTCTCATCAGAAGGTCAGCGGTAGCCTAACACTAGGTCACGATGCCGACGTCATTCACTCACTTCACCTCAACATGTAGGCATTTTATCCTCTCACGTCAGCACAGGAAGGCTGAGTACAGTACAATAAGATATTTTGTATCTTTTGTACATAACTTTTATTACCGTTTATTGTTATAATTATTCTATTATGTTATTAGCTATTGTTTATCTTCATCTGCCTAATTTATAAGTTAAACTTTATCATAAGTATGTATTTATAGGAAAAAACATAGTACATGTAGGGTTCAGTACTATCCATGGTTTCAGGCATCCACTGGGGGTCTTGGAATGTATCCCTTGAGGATGAGAGGGGACGACTGTAAATTGAGACCCGAGAGCATCCTTTTATATTAAACTATGTTACTATGTTAAAGTGATATATGCCATACATTATATATACTAATGTAGTGGTTGCCCACAGGAGTGAAATGACTTGATTCTATCTAGCAGAACTACAAACCCTTTCAATTATAGTAATGAAATATGATGTGTTGTAATGTAATCCTGCCTAGGAGGAGACAAGGGTATGAATTTTGAGGTCTCTTAAGGATTATATTACTTTATAATTCTTATATTTACCTGTCCCTAGTTCAGGGAGCTTTACTTGGCAGCCTGTTATAAATGAGGATCTTGAGCCCCATCCCAAACCTACTGAATCAGAATCTGCATTTTAAGCACACTGTTATATAGAGAATGGATAAACAACAAGGTCCTACTGTATAGCACAGGGAACTATATTCAATATCCTGTGATAAACCATAATGGAAAAGAATGTTAAAAAGAATATATAGTTATGTATAACTGAATCACTTTGCTGTACAGCAGAAATTAACACAACATTGTGAATCAACTCTACTTCAATACATTTTAAAAAATAAAAATTAAAAAAAGAATCTGCATTTTAACAAGATCCTCAAGTGATCTGAATGCATATTAAATTTTGAGAAGCACTGATGACTTGACTATACCTAAGAGAGGACTAAATTCCTACACTTTCTCTTCCATAGTTTTTTTTTTTTTTTTTTTTAGCTGCTGTTTATACCTTCGTCAAGAGATATGAGGCCCCGGACTAATAAAAATGCTTTTACTAATTACTTTGGGTGAAAATCTCATTAAATCAGGCAAATGTTCTAGAAGAGCCTGTAAACAGATTTTCATAATGGAGAGCACAGTGGATTAGAAAAACCAGCCCCTGTCAACACCACAGACTTGCCAGGAGAGCTCAGTGGGAACAAGAGGGCCCCAGTGTTGCAATGAAGCAAATCAGAAGTGTCTAGCGTGCCAGAGAAAATTCATGTTATTCCCGCACTGGCTGTGACATGTTCGCACATGAATGTATTTCATTCAGAAAAAGTCAAAGCTCTAGAATGGCACAGTCTGGCTCTATGAGAAACAGATGTGTCATGGTTCACCCACCCCCTGACCACCTGTGGTTTGCCCATGACTCGACTTTCTTGAATAAAAGGGAGTTAACTCTTGGATCTAGAACAAATTCTAAATTACGGATTTATTTTCTTCCTCCTCATATTTCTCCTCCTTGCTCATTGCCATGACAGAACCTTACAATTCAGAGAAGTTTGAATGAACTACAGAAGGAATTCTCAGTGCTCCAAAGCATTTTCTTTCAAAGGCAGGTCCTGGCTCTGATATTTAGGTTGAGGTTCTGTGAAAAGTTCAAACAGAATACCAACTTCTCCAGCCAACTAGAGAGACTGATTTTTGTTTATACTTTAAAGCCACCTGGGTGTGAGGTGTTTTCACTTTCTGCTTATTTTTTTAGTCGAGGGTAGGCATTATTCTCATTCAGAAATATGCTTTGGATGCCACTGGTCATTCACTTAATCTTCAGCTACCCCAGTTCATGGAATCGTGTGGACAAATTAAAACCATTAATATTCCGCAAACTTTAGTCCCTGCTGTTAAAACTCGCCCTCAGCCACTTCTTGCAGCAGCTTACAAGTAGCCAAAAGGAAGGATTTGAACGTCATTACGATTTATTTCTCCTGCCATGCTCTGCTCTCTATTCCACCCAAAATGGGCAGGGAAATGGTCCCAACATAGGTAGGTGGATGGAAAAATACAAGGCACAAAAGCCCACAAAAAGAATAATCAAGCCCTCAAGAGTCACTGACAGTTTTTCAAAATATTTTCATTTCCATTTATGTAATCAACTTAGGGTTGTTTTGACATACCATTGAGGCCTTTGGTTTTTCTTTTCATAGAATATTTCTTTATTTGTTTCTTCAGAAAGCATTATCTAATTAAAAGCAAACATATACAGTAATATAACCTGTCAAGGAAGTACTCGCCATTCATGGTCCAGTTATAATTACAATGACAATACTATCCAAAAAAAAAAAAACTTTTTTTTTTTTAAAGGAAAGTTAGATTTATTCACTAATATTTAAAAATATAACATCCTCCTATCACACATACGATGTGATGCCTGATTCTTTTTTTTTTTTTTCACACACACACACTGTATTTTATTTTTACAAGAGATAAATAGACTGACACCAAGCATTGTACATGGCTGACCACAACAAAAGCAACAATGATTGCAATTACCAAACACGAAACACACTCATACTATGTCATAATATTGACATTCAGTCCAGTAATCCTCCACTGTAACAGCTCCTTTACTTTGCAGTGAAAATTGATTTGTATATTCTTTGCCTCTGAGTCCTTGTGGGATTTTTTTTTTTAATTCAAACAGAAAGTCACAAAAATTATACTCATCCTCATCAGTTCACTCAGCCCCATGTAATTAATTTTTTTTTTCATCTTGATCTTTTGTTAGCACTTTTATGAGTTCATCAGTTTTTCATTAGAGTTCTGAAAATGCTTTATTCATTCAGTTCAGCAGTACAGTCAGTTACCAGAAACCTGTACTTGTCAGAGTCTTTTCCATGAATTCCTTGAAGATGAAACCCTTTTATAGGAACATATTTGCAAAAGCATCAGAGTACACCCAGAACTGTCTGTAAATGACAAAAGACTTAAAAATGATCACGGTTAAAGATTTGATGAAAGTTCATAATAATGCAGTTGACAAGAAAATGAGTTATTTCTGAGATATACATTTTAAAGTAATAACTAGGATTATGACTTATAACATTATACCAGAACATGTAAGATTTTTAGAAATTTCATGTAATGTCTGAAACATTTATATTAACATATTTCCATACAAATAACCCAATGAAAGTTTAGTATTAGTTGTTTTGTTTGTTTTTTTATACTGCAGGTTCTTATTAGTCATCAATTTCATACACATCAGTGTATACATGTCAATCCCAATCGCCCAATTCAGCACACCACCATCCCCGCCCCACCGCAGTTTTCCCCCCTTGGTGTCCATATGTCTGTTCTCTACATCTGTGTCTCAACGTCTGCCCTGCAAACCGGCTCATCTGTACCATTTTTCTAGGTTCCACATACATGCGTTAATATACGATATTTGTTTTTGTCTTTTCTGACTTACTTCACTCTGTATGACAGTCTCTAGATCCATCCACGTCTCAACAAATGACTCAATTTCGTTCCTTTTTATGGCTGAGTAATATTCCATTGTATGTATGTACCACGACTTCCTCATCCATTCGCCTGTTGATGGGCATTTAGGTTGCTTCCATGACCTGGCTATTGTAAATAGTGCTGCGATGAACATTCGGGTGCATGTGTCTTTTTGAATTACGGTTTTCTCTGGGTATATGCCCAGTAGTGGGATTGCTGGGTCATATGGTAATTCTATTTTTAGTTTTTTAAGGAACCTCCATATT
The DNA here is from genome assembly GCF_028021215.1 of Eschrichtius robustus. Taxonomy (NCBI): domain Eukaryota; kingdom Metazoa; phylum Chordata; class Mammalia; order Artiodactyla; family Eschrichtiidae; genus Eschrichtius; species Eschrichtius robustus. The sequence continues at coordinate 117,093,875 of NC_090832.1, forward strand.
GTTCTCCATAGTGGCTGTATCAATTTACATTCCCTTACAAAACCTTTTTTAAAACCCATAATTACTTCATTATTTATAATTTTTAAGTTGAAATGCAAATAACATGGAATTTAACTTCCATAAAACCTTGGTCTGTATATCTTGCTATCAAAATGCTATTCAGAATAACACATGGCAAATTCTACATGCTTTTTATAAATGGGGAAACTTAAGCGACAAAGAAGGAAATAACCTGGCCTCAATGTGAGTCATTCACAAACCTTGGAAAGAAACTCCCAAATGCATCTCCTAAAAGAGTGTTTTGTGGGTTCACGTGCACTATGTATATCCAGAGTGAAAGAATGCCCTGGAAATAAATAATCTGTGGAGTCTGATGATTAAGTATTAATTATTTAATAATAAAGATTTACTAGAAACCAAGTGCAGTGTCATTTTAGATTTAGTTTTCAAAAGAGAAAATATTCCATTTCAACACACAGGTTTGGAAACAGCACAACTTAAAGTTGACTCAGGTCAGATAACCCTCAGTGAATTATCAGTGTACTTTGGGAATATTTTTTGAACAATAAAACCAGGTGATGGCAGATTTTGGTCACAGGCTGAGCTATAGAAAAGCAATGAGCTTTTGTTTTTCAGTTGAAGTGATTTTTCATATTGCCACAATATGGTGCTTTCTAAGTCCACTTGGTTAAAAAAGCCACAACACCGATAATTCAGAATGTAAAGCCACCCTATGATCAGGTATACATTTGATACATTAAAATCACTGAATTGGAAATTAAAAAGCTCTGAATTAAATAGATACATAGTTCTTAAAAGCCTGATCCATTGGTCACACTTACACTGATCTTGTATCTTGTAAGCAAAGTGACAATGATACCAAGTGTAATGTGCCCGAGATCAGTCCTTTCACCTGATTATAATATCCTAAAACAGACTGTACCGTTACATCCTCCCACTTCCATCCCTTCAACGTGTATTTAGTGACTTTCACCAATGTGTGTCACTCAAAAATATACACCTTCAGAGTATGCCGGTTGACCAAAGATATTATTCTAGATGTTCACTTGGACAGAGCTGGCACTGAGTGCCAAAAAATGGCTGACACGTTGTTCCTACCATTAAGAAGCCTACAATTTGGCTCAATAAAAAAAACTGTCCAAAATTAGCTTTAATACAAGAAAGATTATCCAAGGCAGTGGTGGGGGAGGGAAAGGCATAGATGAGGAGTAAGAAACAACATTTGAACTGGATCTTAAGGGATAGACAGTGCTTTTGATAGAAATGTTGGAAGACAATTCCAAGGAGCGGGGCCAGTGTGAGCCAAGGCACAGACTCAGGAAAGTCCAGGGTGCATTCAGGTCATCTGGTAGGATTTGGGCTCAGAGTGGAAAAGGGGACTAGAAAATATGGATGAAAATGTAGGGTGAAGCCACATTTGAGACAGCTTAACAACACACTGTGGAGTTAAGACTATTCCTGTTGGTAATGGGGGACCACGAAAGTATGTTTGGTGAGTTTTTCTGTCATCAAGTCATATTCACATAGGTTATAACAAGGATAAATGTAGAGAAAATATGCGTACTTGGAATACAAAATCATCAAATAGCTTGGGTCACTTGAAGTTACCAGTTTTGAAAATCAGTAATTGTCAAATATCATTAGTTTTCACCTTAATAAATTCATCCTTGAATCAGAAATGTGTATTTTGTCTTTAACTTGTTTTATGAAAAGACGTTTTTAAAATGTAATTAAGATTGAATGAGGCATCACTGTGCTTTAGTGAAAAGCGCTGGATTGATTCTACACTTTTTTGGACCACCTTCTATGTCCTAAGCACACATATTACATACCTCTGTTCATCACCTGGTGCTAGATTCCTATAAAGGACTAATTATGGTCAGAATGTTTATTAAGTTTCCCCAAATCATTAGCAAGTAAGTGATAGTGTTCGATTTCAGGGTTACATCTTTTGCTTTTTGTTTGTTTGGGACTTGGGCTTTGATTTCTGCTGCATACGGGGGCTAAGCTATTTCTGCAGCATGGCCAGGGATTCCTTAGTGAAAAATCATAGGTGTGTTGAGCGAATGTCCTGAATTAGACACAGAATCAGGTCCTGGGTGAACAGCGGTCGCCAAGAAAGACATTGTCCTTTTTCTTGTGGAGTTTATATTTGAGTTGGGAAACAGATTTTAAATTATTTGTACTGGGAGACAGATTTAAGAAAAAACACTAATTACAAACTAATTGCTTCTCTCAAGTCAAGCTGTGTGCTACAATTCAGAGTACAGGTGAGTATAAAGTGTGTAAGAGGAGTATCTTGATGCCAGGGCAGGAAGAATGGCCTCGGGCGTTTAAGCCAAGACCTGAGGTTGAGTAGGCGTTAGCAAGTAAAAAAGATAAGAGGATTTTAGGCAAAGAAAAATAGCTTTTCCCTATTTTTGCTTTCTTCAAAAAGTAGCTCTATCTCTAGGCAGATGAGCTGGGCAGTAAAAGCCAGGGTGTTAAGAACGTATTAGTTTCACCCTGGCCCCGCCTCCCCCACTGACACGGGCGCCATCGTCAACCTCAGCACCACCGCGGTCCGTCACGCAAACAGGATCGCCACACCCGCCTGAATTTTCTCCCTCCTACTAGGCACGCAGTCTATACTGACAAACTGGGACAGCCAGTACGTGTCAAGTAGGAAACTAGATGAGATTATTCCGAAGCTCTGTTTCTGTCCTAGTAATCTGTGACACTGTGTTTCTGGTCCTTATACTGCTGTCATTTGAATAAGTGGTTTTATCAGAAACAGGGCACAGCATGCCGTGACAAAGGGCAGGAAGGGAAGAATCAATTGCTATAGATTCTTCTAGATTCTAGAAGAATGATGTTTGAAGAGACAGGAAGACTGTGCCCACTGTGAACGTTGGGATGTTATTTATAAATTAATAATTAAAATACAATGCAATTTCTCACTTGCTAAGATGATGGAAAATTTGCTTTCGTATAAGAAAGCTTTTAATTTATTTGTTATTAAAACAGACAAAAGATGTCAAATATTAACTTAAAATATGTAGGCTAATAGGAGAAAACTGTGAGATGTAGGGGAAGAAATTGTGGAGTCAATCTGGTTTTTGGTTACTTTTCAATCCTTTCTTTATTCTGGTACTGAATTCCTGAACAGAGCAGAATTCATACTCCAGCCCCTTTATATACTGTTGGTTTCATTTAGAGATCTTTTCCCTCTGAATGTTCCACAAAACACAAGTCCAATACTACTGTATTTCTAGGTTTTGGTGACTATGAATAAAACTGCTATAAACATTCTCAGAGAGGTCTTTGTGGGGTATTTTATGTGGATAAATATGTAGAAAAGATAATCCTGGGTTGTATGGTAAGTGTATGGTAACTTTACAGGAAACTGCCAACTATTTTTCCAAAGTGGCTCTATCACTCTGCATTCCACTCAGCAAGGTGAGAGTTTCGGTCCCTCAGTATCTAGACCAGCACCTGGCAGAGGCAGTTTTTGAAATTGTAGTCGTTCTAGTTGTCATATAGTGGTGTCTTATTGTAGCTTTAATTTGCATTTCTCTAATACCCGACGGTGGTGAACATCTTTGCATGTTACTTGCCACCCATTTCTCTGCTTAGGTGAAGGATCTTTTAAAATATTTCGCCCATTTTTTAAATGGGTTCTTTGTTTTTCATTATTGATTGTAAGAGTTCTTTATAAATTCTGAACAGAAGAGTTTTTAATTAAATGTGTTTTGCAAATATTTTCTCAGAATCTATGGCTTTTCATTTTCTTAGCAGTCTATTTTTAAATTATGTAGATTCTTTGAGCTTTCCTACATAGACATCATGTGGTCTGCAAATAAAAGACAGTTTTATTTATTCCTTTCTGATCCATGTACCTTTTACTCCTTTTTTATACTTTATTGCATTGGCTAAGATCTCTACTATGAGGCTGAATAGGAGTAGAGGAAGCAGTCTTGCCATGTTCCTGATCTTAGGTGAAAGCCTTCATTCTTCCATCACTAAGTGTGGTGTTAATTGTGTGTTTGTTGTGGGTGCCCTTTATCGAGTTGAGGAAATTCCTTTCTATTCCTAGTTTCCTGAGGGTTTTTATTGTAAAGGATCCTGAATTTTGTCAAATGCTGTTTCCATATCCACTGAGATGATTTTATTATTATTAGTGCAGCTGTTGTCAGTCGCCGAATATTGACTCAATCCTGCATTTCTAGGAGAAAAGCACTTTGGCATAATATATTATCTTTTTTCTGTACCACTGGATTTTTGTTGTGTTTTGAAAACGTCTTTTATATCAGCGATTCTTAACTGGGGACACTTTTGCTTCCCAGGGGACATTTGACAATGTCTGCAGACGTGTTTGGTTGTCACAACTAGGAAGAGGGGGACGATTTGCTACTGGCATCTAGTGAGTAGGGGCCGGGGTTGCTGCTAAACCCTCTAAATTGCACAGGAAAGCTCCCAACAACAAAAAAATGATCTGGCCCCAAATGTCAACGGTGACAAGTTCGAGACATCCTGCCTTACAGGATTCCAAATCTTTAAAATTTGTCCACATATGTTTTCTGGCCCAGAATATGACTATCTTAGTGAACGTTCAGTGTACATGTGAAAAGAATGTGCATTCTCTTGATGTCAAGGGGCTGTTGTTAAATGTCAGTTCCGTCAGGTTGGTTGATGGTGTTGTTAAAGCCTCCGCAGCGTGGCTGAATCTTTCCCCTCCTTGCACTGTGGATGGCTGAGCAAAGGGTGCTGCTGTCTCCACCTGCAACTGTGAGCCTCTCCCCTTTCAGCTCTGTCAGCTTGGCTTCACAGATTCTGAAGCTCGATTGTTGGGTACTTTCAGGCTTTTATAAATTCTTGAAAAATTGACCTCTTTATCATTGCATAACGTCCCTCTTATTCCTGGTAATATTTCTTGTTCCAGAGTCTACTTTCTTTTATACAGTCATCCAGCTTTCTTTTGATTAGTGTTTATGTGGCATATTTTTCATCCTTTGATTGTTAACCTATCCATGTCTCTATAAAGTGTGCTTCTGTACACATCCTCTAGGTGAGACCTTCTTTAATCCAAGTTGACAGTCTCTGTCTCCGAATTACAGTGTTTAGAGCATTTACATATTTTTAACGTCTTTTTTTTTTAACATCTTTATTAGAGTATAATTGCTTTACGATGGTGTGTTAGTTTCTGCTGTATAACAAAGTGAATCAGCTATACATATACATATATCCCCACATCTCCTCCCTCTTGCGTCTCCCTCCCGCCCTCCCTATCCCACCCCTCTAGGTGGTCACAAAACACTGAACTGATCTCCCTGTGCTATGTGGCTGATTCCCACTAGCTATCTATTTTACGTTTGGTAGTGTATATATGTCCATGCCACTCTCTCACTTCGTCCCAGCTTACCCTTCCCCCTCCCCGTATCCTCAAGTCCATTCTCTACGTCTGCGTCTTTATTCCTGTCCTGCACCTAGGTTCTTCAGAACCATTTTTTTGTTAGTTTCTTTTTTTAGATAACATATATATGTGTTAGCATACTGTATTTGCTTTTCTCCTTCTGACTTACTTCTCTCTGTATGACAGACTCTAGGTCCATCCACCTCACTACAAATGACTCAATTTCGTTTCTTTTTATGGTGGAGTAATAATCTATTGTATATATGTGCCACATCTCCTTTATCCATTCATCTGTTAATGGACACTTAGGTTGCTTCCATGTCCTGCCTACTGTAAATAGTGCTGCAATGAACATTGTGCTACAGGACTCTTTTTGAATTATGCTGTTCTCAGGGTATATGCCCAGTAGTGGGATTGCTGGGTCATATGGTAGTTCTATTATTAGTTTTTTAAGGAACCTCCATAGTGTTCTCCATAGTGGCTGTATCAATTTACATTCCCACCAACAGTGCAAGAGGGTTCCCTTTTCTCCACACCCTCTCCAGCATTTATTGTTTGTAGATTTTTTGATGATGGCCATTCTTACTGGTGTGAGGTGATACCTCATTGTAGTTTTGATTTGCATTTCTCTAATGATTAGTGATGTTGAGCATCTTTTCATGTGTTTGTTGGCAATCTGTATATCTTCTTTGGCGAAATGTCTATTTAGGTCTTCTGCCCATTTTTGGATTGGGTTGTTTGTTTTTTTGTTATTGAGCTGCATGAGCTGCTTGTAAATTTTGGAGATTAATCCTTTGTCAGTTGCTTCATTTGCAAATATTTTTTCCCGTTCTGAGGGTTGTCTTTTGGTCTTGTTTATGGTTTCCTCTGCTGTGCAAAAGCTTTTAAGTTTCATTAGGTCCCATTTGTTTATTTTTGTTTTTATTTTCATTTCTCTAGGAGGTATCTCAAAAAGGATCTTGCTGTGATTTATGTCATGGAGTGTTCTGCCTATGCTTTCCTCTAAGAGTTTTATAGTGTCTGGCCTTACATTTAGGTCTTTAATCCAGGTTGAGTTTATTTTTGTGTATGGTGTTAGGGAGTGTTCTAATTTCATACTTTTACCTGTAGCTGTCCCGTTTTCCCAGCACCACTTATTGAAGAGGCTGTCTTTTCTCCATTGTATATTCTTGCCTCCTTTATCAAAGGTAAGGTGAACATATGTGCGTGGGTTTATCTCTGGGCTTTCTATATCCTTTTCCTTTGATCTATATTTCTGTTTTTGTGCCAGTACCATACTGTCTTGATTACTGTAGCTTTGTAGTATAGTCCGAAGTCCAGGAGCCTGATTCCTCCAGCTCCGTTTTTCTTTCTCAAGATTGCTTTAGCTATTTGGGGTCATTTGTGTTTCCATACAAATTGTGAAGTTTTTTGTTCTAGTGCTGTGAAGAATGCCATTGGTAGTTTGATAGGGATTGCCTTGAATCTGTAGATTGCTTTGGGTAGTATAGTAATCTTCACAATGTTGATTCTTCCAATCCAAGAACATGGTATATCTCTCCATCTGTTTGTATCATCTTTAATTTCTTTCATCAGTGTCTTATAGTTTTCTGCATACAGGTCTTTTGTCTCCTTAGGTAGGTTTATTCCTAGGTATTTTATTCTTTTTGTTGCCTTCGTAAATGGGAGTGTTTCCTTAATTTCTCTTTCAGATTTTTCATCATTAGTGTATAGGAATGCAAGAGATTTCTGTGCATTAATTTTGTATCCTGCTACTTTATATTTAATGTGATTGTTGGTGTAGTGGACTTAAATCTACCATGTTGCTAGTTGTTTCCTATCAATTCCACATGCTCTTTCTTCCTTTTTCTTCTTTTCCTATCTTTGAATTAAATGTTTTTTATGATTCTGTTGTATCTCCATGAATGGCCTATGAGTAGTTGTTCTTTTAAAATTTTTTGCTTGTTCTAGATTTTACAATATACATCTTTAACTTATCACAGTCTACCTTCAAATAGCTTTATACTATTTCACCTGTAATTTGAGAACCTTCAACACATACTCCATTTACTCCTTCCCATCCTTTGTGCTATTCTTATCACCGGTTTCACTTCTCTAGATAAACCTCACAATACATTGTTATTATTTTTGCTTTAGGCAGTCATATTATCTTTAAAAGTGAGAAAAGATATCTTTCATATGGACTTTCTTTTTGCCATCTCCAGTGCTATTTATTTCTTTGGATAGCTCCAGGTTGCCATCTGGTATCACGTGCGCTCTGTCTGAAGAACTTCCTTTAACTTTTCTTGTGCCGCAGGGCTGCTGAGTCCATGCCTGTCCCCCAGCTGGTCATCTGCAAGCTTCTGCCTGGACAGGGACCTCTCTCTCGTTCCTGCCATGGGCACCGGGTGGGGGCCCGGTGACAAGAGTTGATGAGCCAGTGTGGACTCCCTGTGTGTGGAGTTCCCAGCTATTTCAAACTGACGTATTAGTCCATGCTTCTTCCTTACAAATTCACTAGAATTTTAGCTATTTTCTTCTTGCCCCTACTGTAGGGAGGCCCCCTCTTCCTCTCACACTTTGCCAAAGATGAGACACTTGTGTGCTCCCCTTAGGCGGGCCTGTCACTCTTTGCAGTTCAGTCTACTTGGTTGCCTTGCGCCTCAGCTCTCTAAGGGGCTCAAGAGAAGTTGAAATTTTGTGCGTCTTCTGGCTTTTGGTCTTTGAAGAAGGGGAGCTTCCTCTTGTGGTTTTCGGCGTCCTCCACCTCCTCTGTTGAAGTGGACATCCCCTTTCCACCTCTTAGACAAACACAAGTGTTAATAGATTCTGGATTTGAAATGGCTCAAAGCATTTTGGAACTCCATTTTACATGTGTTTTAGAATGGAGCCTATATTGCCGGGAGTATCTTTTCTTATCTTAGTTGTTAATTATTCAGAAGTATATTATTAGTTCCTTGTGGGGTTTTTGACTTTAGAGATTATTTATCATGACCCCAAAGGGTATAGTTCTACATAAGCATTAGAATCATTTCCCCAAAAGCAGTAGTTGTGAAAGTGTTATAAATTCCATGGCTCAAGGTTGAGGAGCATTTGGGGGTTGACGGCTGTGACGAGATTGACCTTGTGATCTGCCTAAATTCCTAGTTGTTACATTGTACTTATTTTAATTCCTATAAATTTTATATGTAAGATTAATAGCCAACTGATCTCTAGAACATATTTAGCATTCCCTGTTCATATGTACTCAAATAATTTAAAGATACATACTTGATAAAAGTAAATTAAATCCATTAAAAAACTATAGTTATTTTTAATTCCTTTGAATCTGGACTGCATACAAGAAAACAAAGTTTCATGATTCTCTTGAAATGCTTATATGTTATTATATCAGAAACAACACCAGCTTCTGCATAGTGAAAGCCACCTTCTAGGTGTATGGAATTAATATAGCAATTCAAATATAAAGAATAATGTTAATGCCCATGAAATAATTTTATTTTCATTTATGCTGGGATGTTGTGAAGAAATTTAACATTATTATACAAATTATTATAAAGGGAAACTGTTAGGTTGTAATAAAGCATTCAAATTGAGTTTTTCACGCAGCATACTTCTACGTTAGCCCTTTAGAAAATGCGATCAGATTAAATCATAGCAGGAATGATAGACAAAGCAAATTTTGCTGAGTGAGGCACCCTAGGTAAACACTATTCACGTGGACATTGCCTGGTCAGTGTGCATCGAAGGCGTCTTTTAAGGAAAATATACACATCTTTTGTGCACATACCTTTGTTGGTTTCCTTTTTAGAATTTTCCACCATGAAAAATTAATGTAATTGGGGAATTAACACTTGTTTAAATCCATTTCTAAGAATAAAAGAAAATGAACAAAGTTAATTATGATGTTACAAGGCATGTCAGTTAGCTCTTTTTGGACTTTGAGGAGCTTAGCTTTTGATTCAGAGTAAATCAAGAAATATTTATTTGCCAGGCACAGACCAGGTCTTTCATCCACTGCGGTAGCATAGTCTCTGCTCTCAAGTGGCTTCTGGTCTGGTCAGCGGGTGAAGGAAGCTCAGCACAGACCAAGCCACAAGGACTGCGTGAGTCTCACACGGAGTCAGGCTGCCCAGAGGTCCCCACGCAGCCCAGGGAGGAGAGCAGGATGCAAACACTGCAGGATAGCGATGCTGCAGGAAGAACATAGAAAAGAATCCTCACTTCTCATCCCAGGACACTGTTCAGAGGATTATGACCTCAAAACTGAGCTTCCTAAGTTTTCTATAAGAACGTGGAATTCTACGTGTGACCCACATGCATCACCCCAGCCCTCATTTCTCCCATCAGCAATGACCTTTCGGTTTTGCTGTTCATGTGTGTGCACTTTAAAGCTATGCTATTTTAGAACTATTGTTTTTTTTTTATTTTTCCTGTGTCTTTATTTTATATCACTTTTCAGGATCTTAAGACATTTTTACTAGACAATTTTATTAATTTGTGCGAAAAAGCATGCTTTATCAAATCTGTAGCCACAGATAACCCAGAAGGGTTCAGGAGAACAGGTGTAAATTTTCTCTTTGTGTCTTCACCAGCTACCCAACTACAAGGAGCTTAGGTGAAAGCAGACTTCTAGGCAGAGCTGAAGCCTGAGCTGACGGCCAGGATATAACAAGACGCCTTTGACATTACCACTTGGCAGTTAGGGAAGTGCAAGAAGAGGTGTGCAAGCAAGCAGTGGAATAGGAATGTGAGGGCAATTGTCATATGTTTACGCAGTGCCTATAATCATCATTGAATGTATTCACTTATTTACAGTGCACCCTCTGTGCTGCATACTTATTTACATTTTGATTTTTCCATGACTTTACCGTTATAAAAAATAATAGGAAGTTATGCATCTGTAAGAAGGAGGCGTGTCAGAGCAAGGCCCTGTTGACCTAAAGGTACAACCAAAGGAATGAAGGTGTGTTAAGAAGAGGTTATTAACATTGCCCAGAATGGCCAGAAATTTCACCATGAATAATTATGCGAGAGAATCAATTGAAACTAGAGGTTGAATAAGTGGGGAAAGGATATCTTTGACTTTCAAGAAGCTTCTGTCGGACAAAACACTTTAAAGCCAAAAGACAGTCAAAGGCACCACGTGATGCTTCTTATTTCAGGTGAACCTGGCTGTCCGGCCCCAAACCACTGCTGGGCAGTGATCAGAAGTGCATCAAATCCTTAGGAGAGACGTGTTCTCCTCATTACGATTCCTCCCTAAGAAGGAAGAGATGCGGAGATGCGTCTCAGTCCCAAAACTGATCCATAAATTTTGGTGCTGTGAGTCTGAGATCAAAAGACATAAATCTTAGCAAACAAAGTCCCTTTTCTCCTAGGCTTTCAGTCTCTTTCCCATTTCAGTTATAAGCACAAAAATATTACAGCAGAAGGAAGAGAGATCAGTTCAAGCTGATCTTGGCTGAGGTTGAAGGAGGAGCGTATCTAATCTCGGCTTCATGTGAGAATAGTCTGCCTCTTCCCATCTCTATGACGCCCCAGAGAATGGTGATCCGACAGCTGGGGATTTGGGAACAATTGTTTCCAGTGAAGGCATCGCCCAGGTCTTACCTGTACATAGACAGAGGACTGTTTCCCCGTGGGTAGGTAACCGTGCCTCCCAGTTTACCTGGAACAGTCCCAGTTTATGCCTCTTCCATTCTCAAAATATGGTTTGGATGAAAATATAAAACCGCAGATCACCCTGCTAACAGGCGTTCCCTCCAGAGAAAGCCCCTCCCTAGAGGGGAAACTACCAGCTAAACACACCCACAGAGATAGTGCTAAATACTGCTGAAAGGTAAACGTCGTACATTTAATAGTCACATTAAAAAAAGTTAAAATAAAATAAATAAATAAACTGAAGTAAAAGAAGCACAACACAAGTAAAGGGACAAAGCTTCACACACACACACACACACACACACACACACACACACACACTCCAGTCTTTTTTTAATCCAAGTGCCTGTGAGACTTAAAAGCATGGTCAGAAGAAAAGGAAGAAAGTAGAAAAGATGTGCAGGTGAGAGGGCCCTCACTGCAAGGGTTGGGGGCCCCAGTTTCTGGGCAGAGCAGACGATGACCCTGGGCTCCTGGAGCAGACAATCATGGGGGAAAGGAGCCCCTTTCCAGGTGACAGCCTTTCCCTTCATCCTATTGGACTTCGTCCGCAGTCAGTAACTTTCATTGCTCAACCAGGTCTGTCAGTCTGGCTGCACCGGGAAAGGGCCTGTTGCGAGTGCAGTGCTGGCCTCCAGATTTAAGTCTAATCTCCGAGGCCTCCTGCCCCTGGGTAAATCTTTAGGAGCAATTAGAGCTAATTAAAAAGGCAGGCTTGTCAGCCCCTGAATGATGTGGAAAAAGAGACCAAGTGACTTGGCTTTGGATTTCAAGCTGTACCCAAGTTCAAGCTGAATACAATCACTTTTTTCAGGAGTGTGTGTAGTGGTGTGTGTGTGTGTGTGTGGTATGTGCATGCGGGCAGAGGGTTCATAATCGTAGATACCAGATCAGCTTTGGAATAAAAGTGAAAGGCATTCTTCGTTGCTTTCAAATCCTCTAAAAATAGCCGCACGTCTCTGCCAAAGCTAATATAGACAGGATTCCCATGGAAACCCTCTGGGCTACAAGGGGCGGGTGTTATTTCTTCACCAGTTATTGGTTGGATACTTCTGCCCATTTACACATCACTCTTCTTCATAACATAAGACTCTACCTATTGTCAGAACCGATGAACCAAACCCTAAAGGCACTTGCATATCTGGTCTGCTCATCTGAAGGGAAGAAAAGTACAGCAGTGACTCTACTTAATAGAAGATGTTCACAAAGGCAGCTCAACAGAAAATAAAGAAACACATCTGCCTTGTTTCACATTCTGTGCTTATGCTTTTAGTTTTTGTAACTAATTTCTAATTCCTAGCTTTGAGTCCCTGGTTGTGGCCAGATCTTATTAAATTATTTGTTCCATATATTTATCAATGATAGTAGTCACCCTCTTTTACGTTGTCGCATTCTGTCGGGGGGTGGTCCTGTTTTTAGATGCTTTTGTTGATTCCTAGGAACTAAAAGAATTAAAGTATGTAAGGTCTGTGTGGAATATGACATTGTTACATTGGCCCTTGGGCAGTCTTACTTTGTTCACTTTCAGATGGAAAATAAAAATTGCAAAAAATATTAAGAGCCAGGAATGGTCAATTTATTTGTCTCTTTTCTCTTGGAATTATAGCCCTTTTGGGAAAAGAACAAAATAACTAGCTGTAATCACTATCATTTTACAGATTCTGAGATAAGAAGAGCTTAAATATTTTTAAAGATTACAAAACGCAAGAGTACATAAAATTATACGGTAGTTTCCACATAAGTTTCAGTAGATAAAAATTATGACTAATTTTATGACTAACTGACAGTCTTTAAAATTTTTTTACAGCTTCATTCTCTCCTTTTATCTTTCCCTCTTTAGCCTTCTGTCTTTTTTTTTAACATCTTTATTGGAGTATAATTGCTTTACAATGGTGTGTTAGTTTCTGCTGTATAACAAAGTGAATCAGCTATACATAAACATATATCCCCATATCTCTTAGCCTTCTTTCGAATAATGTGTTTTCTAAGCTGCACTATAAATAAAAATTAACATATGTACGTGTTTCTTAATAACCTACCAAAACACAGCCATATAAGTATGATTTAATCATCACACATATAAACATAAAAGGTTATGAAGTCATAATTTTCCACAATGCTTCCAGGATTATTAAACAATATACATATTCTCCAAATGTCACTTCATTTCTTTACGTGGCTAATTTGACCTCTGGTTCTCAAAGACATCTTTTTTTTTTTTTTTTTTTCACACACACACACACACACACACACTGTATTTTATTTTTACAAGAGATAAATAGACTGACACCAAGCATTGTACATGGATGACCACAACAAAAGCAACAATGATTGCAATTACCATACATGAAACACACTCATACTATGTCATAATATTGACATTCAGTCCAGTAATCCTCCACTGTAACAGCTCCTTTACTTTGCAGTGAAAATTGATTTGTATATTCTTTGCCTCTGAGTCCTTGTGGGATTTTTTTTTTTTTAATTCAGACAGAAAGTCACAAAAATTATACTCATCCTCCTCAGTTCACTCAGTCCCATGTAATTAATTTTTTTTTTATCTTGATCTTTTGTTAGCACTTTTATGAGTTCATCAGTTTTTCATTAGAGTTCTGAAAATGCTTATTCATTCAGTTCAGCAGTACAGTCAGTTACCAGAAACCTGTACTTGTCAGAGTCTTTTCCATGAATTTCTTGAAGATGAAACCCTTTTATAGGAACATATTTGCAAAAGCATCAGAGTACACCCAGAACTGTCTGTAAATGACAAAAGACTTAAAAATGACCACGGTTAAAGATTTGATGAAAGTTCATAATAATGCAGTTGACAAGAAAATGAGTTATTTCTGAGATATACATTTTAAAGTAATAACTAGGATTATTACTTATAACATTATACCAGAACATATAAGATTTTTAGAAATTTCATGTAATGTCTGAAACATTTATATTAACATATTTCCATACATATTTCCATACAAATACAAATATAAGATTTTTAGAAATTTCATGTAATGTCTGAAACATTTATATTAACATATTTCCATACAAATAACCCAATGAAGGTTTAGTATTAGTTGTTTTGTTTGTTTTTTTATACTGCAGGTTCTTATTAGGCATCAATTTTATATACATCAGTGTATACATGTCAATCCCAATCGCCCAATTCAGCACACCACCATCCCCGCCCCACCGCAGTTTTCCCCCCTTGGTGTCCATATGTCCGTTGTCTACATCTGTGTCTCAACTTCTGCCCTGCAAACCGGCTCATCTGTACCATTTTTCTAGGTTCCACATACATGCGTTAATATACGATATTTGTTTTTCTCTTTCTGACTTACTTCACTCTGTATGACAGTCTCTAGATCCATCCACGTCTCAACAAATGACTCAATTTCGTTCCCTTTTATGGCTGAGTAATATTCCATTGTATATATGTACCACTTCTTCTTTATCCATTCGTCTGTTGATGGGCATTTAGGTTGCTTCCATGACCTGGCTATTGTAAATAGTGCTGCAGTGAACATTCGGGTGCATGTGTCTTTTTGAATTACGGATTTCTCTGGGTATATGCCCAGTAGTGGGATTGCTGGGTCATATGGTAATTCTATTTTTAGTTTTTTAAGGAACCTCCATATTGTTCTCCATAGTGGCTGTATCAATTTACATTCCCACCAACAGTGCAAGAGGGTTCCCTTTTCTCCACACCCTCTCCAGCATTTGTTGTTTGTAGATTTTCTGATGATGCCCATTCTAACTGGTGTGAGGTGATACCTCACTGTAGTTTTGATTTGCATTTCTCTAATAATTAGTGATGTTGAGCATCTTTTCATGTGCTTCGTGGCCGTCTGTATGTCTTCTTTGGAGAAATGTCTATTTAGGTCTTCTGCCCAGTTTTGGATTGGGGTGTTTGTTTCTTTAATATTGAGCTGAATGAGCTGTTTATATATTTTGGAGATTAATCCTTTGTCCGTTGATTCATTTGCAAATATTTTCTCCCATTCTGAGGTATGTCTTTTTGTCGTGTTTATGGTTTCCTTTACTGTGCAAAAGCTTTGAAGTTTCATTAGGTCCCACTTGTTTATTTTTGTGTTTATTTCCATTACTCTAGGAGGTGGATCAAAAAAGATCTTGCTGTGATTTATGTCAAAGAGTGTTCTTCCTATGTTTTCCTCTAAGAGTTTTATAGTGTCCAGTCTTATATTTAGGTCTCTAATCCATCTTGAGTTTATTTTTGTGTATGGTGTTAGGGAGTATTCTAATTTCATTCTTTTACATGTAGCTGTCCAGTTTTCCCAGCACCACTTATTGAAGAGACTGTCTTTTCTCCATTGTATATCTTTGCCTCCTTTGTCGTAGATTAGTTGACCATAGGTGCGTGGGTTAATCTCTGGGCTTTCTATCCTGTTCCATTGATCTATGTTTCTGTTTTTCTGCCAGTACCATATTGTCTTGATTACTGTAGCTTTGTAGTATAGTCTGAAGTCAGGGAGTCTGATTCCTCCAGCTCCGTTCTTTTCCCTCAAGACTGCTTTGGCTATTCGGGGTCTTTTGTGTCTCCATACACATTTTAAGATGATTTGTTCTAGCTCCGTAAAAAATGCCATTGGTAATTTGATAGGGATTGCATTGAATCTGTAGATTGCTTTGGGTAGTATACTCATTTTTCACAATGTTGATTCTTCCAATCCAAGAACATGGTATATCTCTCCATCTGTTGGTATCATCTTTAATTTCTTTCATCAGTGTCTTATAGTTTTCTGCATACAGGTCTTTTGTCTCCCTAGGTAGGTTTATTCCTAGGTATTTTATTCTTTTTGTTGCAATGGTAAATGGGAGTGTTTCCATAATTTCTCTTTCAGATTTTTCATCATTAGTGTATAGGAATGCAAGAGATTTCTGTGCATTAATTTTGTATCCTGCAACTTTACCATATTCATTAATTAGCTCTAGCAGTTTTCTGGTGGCAGTTTTAGGATTCTCTATGTATAGTATCATGTCATCCGCAAACAGTGACAGTTTTACTTCTTCTTTTCCAATTTGTATTCCTTTTATTTCTTTTTCTTCTCTGATTGCCGTGGCTAGGACTTCCAGAACTATGTTGAATAATAGTGGTGAGAGTGGACATCCTCGTCTCGTTCCTGATCTTAGAGGAAATGCTTTCAGTTTTTCACCATTGAGAATGATGTTTGCTGTGGGTTTGTCATATATGGCCTTTATTATGTTGAGGTAGGTTCCCTCTATGCCCACTTTCTGGAGAGTTTTTATCATAAGTGGGTGTTGAATTTTGTCAAAAGCTTTTTCTGCATCTATTGAGTTGATCATATGGTTTTTATTCTTCAATTTGTTAATATGGTGTATCACATTGATTGATTTGCGTATATTGAAGAATCCTTGCATCCCTGGGATAAATCCCACTTGATCGTGGTGTATGATCCTTTTAATGTGTTGTTGGATTCTGTTTGCTAGTATTTTGTTGAGGATTTTTGCATCTATATTCATCAGTGATATCGGTCTGTAATTTTCTTTCCTTGTAGTGTCTTTGTCTGGTTTTGGTATCAGGGTGATGGTGGCCTCATAGAATGAGTTTGGGAGTGTTCCTTCCTCTGCAATTTTTTGGAAGAGTTTGAGAAGGATGGGTGTTAGCTCTTCTCTAAATGTTTGATAGAATTCACCTGTGAAGCCATCTGATCCTGGACTTTTGTTTGTTGGAAGATTTTTAATCACAGTTTCAATTTCATTGCTTGTGATTGGTCTGTTCATATTTTCTGTTTCTTCCTGGTTCAGTCTGGAAGGTTATACCTTTCTAAGAATTTGTCCATTTCTTCCAGGTTGTCCATTTTATTGGCATAAAGTTGCTTGTAGTAGTCTCTTAGGATGCTTTGTATTTCTGCAGTGTCTGTTGTAACTTCTCCTTTTTCATTTCTGATTTTATTGATTTGAGTCCTCTCCCTCTTTTTGTTGATGAGTCTGGCTAATGGCTTATCAATTTTGTTTATCTTCTCAAAGAACCAACTTTTAGTTTTATTGATCTTTGCTATTGTTTTCTTTGTTTCTATTTCATTTATTTCTGCTCTGATCTTTATGATTTCTTTCCTTCTGCTAACTTTGGGTTTTGTTTGTTCTTCTTTCTCTAGTTTCTTTAGGTGTAAGGTTAGATTGTTTACTTGAGATTTTTCTTGTTTCTTTAGGTAGGCTTGTATAGCTATAAACTTCCCTCTTAGAACTGCTTTCGCTGCATCCCATAGGTTTTGGGTCGTCGTGTTTTCATTGTCATTTGTCTCTAGGTATTTTTTGATTTCCTCTTTGATTTCTTCAGTGATCTCTTGGTTATTTAGTAACGTATTGTTTAGCCTCCATGTGTTTGTCTTTTTTACGTTTTTTTCCCTGTAATTCATTTCTAATCTCATAGCGTTGTGGTCAGAAAAGATGCTTGATATGATTTCAATTTTCTTAAATTTACTGAGGCTTGATTTGTGACCCAAGATGTGATCTATCCTGGAGAATGTTCCGTGCGCACTTGAGAAGAACGTGTAATCTGCTGTTTTTGGATGGAATGTCCTATATATATCAATTAAATCTATCTGGTCTATTGAGTCATTTAAAGCTTCTGTTTCCTTATTTATTTTCATTTTGGATGATCTGTCCATTGGTATAAGTGAGGTGTTAAAGTCCCCCACTATGATTGTGTTACTGTCGATTTCCTCTTTTATAGCTGTTAGCAGTTGCCTTATGTATTGAGGTGCTCCTATGTTGGGTGCATATATATTTATAATTGTTATATCTTCTCTTGGATTGATCCCTGGATCATTATGTAGTGTCCTTCCTTGTCTCTTGTAACATTCTTCATTTTAAAGTCTATTTTATCTGATATGAGTATAGCTACTCCAGCTTTCTTTTGATTTCCATTTGCATGGAATATCTTTTTCCATCCCCTCACTTTCAGTCTGTATGTGTCCCTAGGTCTAATGTGGGTCTCTTGTAGACAGCATATATATGGGTCTTGTTTTTGTATCCATTCACCCAGTCTATGTCTTTTGGTTGGAGCATTTAATCCATTCACGTTTAAGGTAATTATCGATATGTATGTTCCTATGACCATTTTCTTAATTGTTTTGTGTTTGTTTTTGTAGGTCCTTTTCTTCTCTTGTGTTTCCCACTTAGAGAAGTTCCTTTAGCATTTGCTGTAGAGCTGGTTTGGTGGTGCTGAATTCTCTTAGCTTTTGCTTGTCTGTAAAGCTTTTGATTCCGCCATCAAATCTAAATGAGATCCTTGCCGGGTAGAGTAATCTTGGTTGTAGGTTCTTCCCTTTCATCACTTTAAGTATATCATGCCACTCCCTTCTGGCTTGCAGATTTTCTGCTGAGAAATCAGCTGTTAACCTTATGGGAGTTCCCTTGTATGTTATTTGTCGTTTTTCCCTTGCTGCTTTCAATAATTTTTCTTTGTCTTTAATTTTTGCCACTTTGATTACTATGTGTCTCGGCGTGTTTCTCCTTGGGTTTATCCTGTATGGGACTCTCTGCGCTTCCTGGACTTGGGTGGCTATTTCCTTTCCCATGTTAGGGAAGTTTTAGACTATAATCTCTTCAAATATTTTCTCTGGTCCTTTCTCTCTCTCTTCTCCTTCTGGGACCCCTATAAAGCGAATGTTGTTGCGTTTAATGTTGTCCCAGAGGTCTCTTAGGCTGTCTTCATTTCTTTTCATTCTTTTTTCTTTAGTCTGTTCCGCAGCAGTGAATTCCACCATTCTGTCTTCCAGGTCACTTATCCGTTCTTCTGCCTCAGTTATTCTGCTATTGATTCCTTCTAGTGTAGTTTTCATTTCAGTTATTGTATTGGTCATCTCTGTTTGTTTGTTCTTTAATTCTTCTAGATCTTTGTTAAACATTTCTTGCATGTTCTCAATCTTTGCTTCCATTCTTATTCCGAGGTCCTGGATCATCTTCACTATCATTATTCTGAATTCTTTTTCTGGAAGGTTGCCTATCTCCACTTCATTTAGTTGTTTTTCTGGGGTTTTTTCTTGTTCCTTCATCTGGTACATAGCCCTCTGCCTTTTCATCTTGTCTATCTTTCTGTAACTGTGGTTTTTGGTCCACAGGCTGCAGGATTGTAGTTTTTCTTGCTTCTGTTGTCTGCCCTCTGGTGGTTGAGGCTATCTAAGAGGCTTGATGGGAGGCTCTGGTGGTGGGTAGAGCTGACTGTTGCTGTGGCGGTCAGAGCTCAGTAAAACCTTAATCCACTTGACTGTTGATGGGTGGGGCTGGGTTCCCTCCCTGTTGGTTGTTTTGCCTGAGGCAGCCCAACACTGGAGCCTACCTGGGCTCTTTGGTGGGGTTAATGGCAGACTATGGGAGGGCTCATGCCAAGGAGCACTTCCCAGAACCTCTGCTGCCAGTGTCCTTGTCCCCACGGTGAAACAGAGCCACCACCCGCCTCTGCAGGAGACCCCCCAACACCAGCAGGTAGGTCTGGTTCAGTCTCCCCCAGGGTCACTGCTCCTTCCCCTGGGTCCCGATGCACACATTACTTTGTGTGTGCTCTCCAAGAGTGGGGTCTCTGTTTCCCCCAGTCTTGTCAAAGTCCTGCAATCAATTCCCACTAGGCTTCAAGGTCTGATTCTCTAGGAATTCCTCCTCCCGTTGCCGGACCCCCAGGTTGGGAAGCCTGACGTGGGGCTCAGAACCTTCACTCCAGTGGGTGGACTTCTGTGGTATAAGTGTTCGCCAGTCTGTGAGTCACCCACCCAGCAGTTATGGGATTTGATTTTACTCTGATTGCGCCCCTCCTACCCTCTCACTGTGGCTTCTCCTCTGTCCTTGGACGTGGGGTATCCTCCTTGGTGAAGTCCAGGGTCTTCCTGTCAATGATTGTCCAGCAGCCAGTTGTGATTCTGGTGCTCTCGCAAGAGGGAGTGAGAGCACGTCCTTCTACTCCGCCATCTTGGTTAATCTTTCAAAGACATCTTTGCAGTACTACAATATGCATATTTTCTTGTTTAGTATTTACATCTTTGAATAAGGACTGGGGAGAGGGGGCAATAATCTAAAATGTTACAGCTAGCCCTCCCCAAGTGTACGGTGGAGTTACACTTAAGATATTCTTACCCCCAATAGCAGCAGGAGGAGTTGGATACCTTTGATAAGCAGGAGGCCTCAAGATTCCGAGATGGCATCTGGAGTGTCCAAAGCCAGGCTCTGGAAGGGCCTTTTCCTCCCCGTCACAGTGGCCGCGAGGCCCACACACCCCCTTCATTGCTAGAGCCGGGTCAGGGCATGATCAGGAAACATGTTCCTTCTTCCCAGCCCCACCTGCAGGAGGTATTCGCTCTTAGCCAGAGGAACCCCATTAGAGGGGCCAGTCAATCAAACGTATCAAATATGAAGAATTCATAAAATCACATTAAATGCTGGGGGGAAACAAAGAATAGGGTAACACAATCAGGAAGAATGCTTTTCTTTGTAACGTGACAGAGGTAGAAGTATCAGTGTGTAGGTTCAATTCAGTGAGAAAGCACAGGGAAGCGAGAAGGAGAAGACTTGGCCCCTGACTAGCTGGGTAACCTTAGGGTGTTTTTTTCAATATGTTTTTAATTTAGAGGCTCCACGTCTCTTGACCGAAGACAATACATTTAATGATGTGACATCAGATCATTCATCATTTTAATCAGACATGAGCTTTCACAGTGGTCAACCAGTGCTTGACACTGGTGGATTTGGAAAATGTCAGGAACAAGAGGCAGTGCAGTACGGCCAGAAATGTGATACTGTTGGAATCCTCCAGGAATCCAATTTAGATTAGCATCCAAAGCTGGGCGAATTTTCCTAGATCCTAGAATAAACACAACCTATTGTCCAAACAGGAGGAGGAATGGCCCTCTGTGGTGATGAAATGAGTAAGTAATCCTACACATTGTTTGCTGCTGTTTGAACACATTACATTCACTGCTGTGTCTCAAGAATTACTTAAGTTAGTATATCACGCTCATCCATTTGAGTAAAATTTGCCTTTTATGCTTTCTGCTAAATTGGCTTCTCATTGTCATTTGAATCTGATTTAAACATTTAATGTCATCTTCCCAAGATATAAAGCTAATAGAGTAGCACTGAACCATTTTAGTTATGCTTGTAGTAAACACACAAAACAACCCTACACAATTAGATTGATGAGTTATTATCCAGAATCAGACCTGTTTTCATATAACAGCAATAAAAATTCATTCCATAAATGGTAGATTTTCGTTACCTATGAACTGCGAACGATGTAATATCATGTATTACAAACATTAAAATTATCCTTCCTATAAAGACATATCTTCTTATTTATTTTTCTGGAAAAGTGCTAGTGTCCTGGTCCCTGGATGTGTCACTTCCACAGCACATTGAAAAATATCAACAAACTTACCTTAATTATTTTTTAAACAGGCGTCAGTAGCCCCACAGGCAGGCTGTGCCGGCTTGAAAGGGATGAGTTATGATAAACACTATCCGTGGAGACGTTTGGGAGAAACAGAGTGGGAGTTTAAATTACAGGTTCAAGAACCTATTTTTCTTCTTTCTCCCACACATTTACTCATCTCCTGTCATATTTTTTTCCCAAAGTTTGCAAATTTCCAGTGTTTTGCAATAAATCCTTCTTTTAAATAAATGCATAAAGTGTCAGTTACAAGTCATGTTTGGTGCCCTTTCTTGTCTTGTGTCAAGATTCTTCGTATTGGAAAGCCTAAAATATAAATGATTTTTTATCGAAGTATAGTTGATTTACAGTATCATGTAGTTTCAGGTGTACAGTGTAGTGATCCAGTATTTTTGCAGATTATATTCCATTATAGATTATTACAAGATAATGGCAGTAATCCCCTGTGCTGTACACTACATCCTTGTTACTTACTTGTATTATACATAGTAGTTTGTAATTGTTAATCCCATGCCCCTAATTTGTCAGCTTGCCCTCCCTCCCCTTTGATAACCACGAGTTCGTTTCCTATGTCTGTGAGTCTGTTTCTGTCTTGCATATATATTCATTTGTACTATATTTTAGATTCTACATATATGTGCGATCACACAGTATTTGTCTTTCTCTGTCTGACTCATTTCACTAAGCATAATATTCTCTAGGTCCATCCACGTTGCTGCAAATGGCAGAATTTCATTCCCTTTTATGGCTGAGTAATTAAAATGTAAATTCTAATATTTTAGTACCAGAACAAATTATGTTATCAGAGGAGAGGTGTTCATTTCAAGTCCGTGACTTCTATGGTAATTTCTGTCACAAAAGGAAGGGTCCAGCCAGCGCTTCCTCTGAATTCCGTAGTATTCTTTTTCATTTATTAATTTTTAAATTTTTTTTTAATGCATTCCATAGTATCCTAGTAAAGGTTTTGCAAGTAAGGAGAGAGAAAACCTGAAGAGGGGGAAGATGCATTTTTAACATTCCATGTTTCCAAGAAGTCCCTTGACGGGTGATCATGTGCTGTTGTGGACAGAGCAAGCCGTGGGGAGAGAAGAGAAACGTGGACGGAGCTCCTTGCCCTGTGTCCCTGGGAAAGTCATTCATCTCTTTGCACTTTCTCTCCATCTCAATATACAACCCTAATGAATACAGGGTTGGGGGCAGATCAAGAGCTTGCTTTTGTAAGTGACTCTGTGACTCCAAGTTACTGTAAAACTAGAAGGTCTTATGATCATTATGTGGGTAATAGCCCCCCAGAAGAGGAAGAGAAACTCTAGGTGACCCAAGTCACTAGAAAGGTCCACTCAGAACACTAAGCAGATGTTGTCAATCTGTGACTCTTAATCCTGAGGAAACATCCGCTAGTTTATTTGGAAAATTTGTCCCAATTCAAAATTGTACTCATTTGGAATGAATGACAAAACAAGCAAACAAAAAACTGTATCAGGATTTACCAGAATATACTCCTCTAACTAGAAAAGGTGTTTGCAATCAGTTAATATTAAAAACTACAAACTATTTGATGCAAGAAATAAATATTAAGCATCAAGTATGTGCCGACGACTGTAGTAGGTGCTGGGGATACTGTGTCGAACAAGGAAAACACAATCATCCCTCATCTCTTGGAGCTTATATTCTAGTTGGGAGTGGGAGGGGGCAAGGCAGACAATCATCAATAAGAGAGAAGAATATCAGGTCAAGATAAGGACTATGGAAACCATGTTTGTTTTCTATGTCTGTGGATCTATTTCTGTTCTGTATATAAATTCATTCAAAGGGGAACGGTTGGGGGGAAGGATAAATTAGGAGGTTGGGATTAACATATACACACTACTATATGTAAAATAGAGAAACAACAAGGACTTACTGTATAGCACAGGGAACTCTTGTAATAACCCATAAGGGAAAAGAATCTGAAAAAGGATATGTATAACTGAATCACTTTGCTGTTCACCTGAAACTAACACGACATTGTAAATCAACTACCCTTCAAAAAAATTAAATTAAAAAAAAATAAGGGCTATGGAGAGAGCAATGAGTCAGAGTGACTGGTGTTTGCTAGGTGGTCAGGAAAGTCCCTTCTAATGAGGTGATATTTAAACTGAAGTCTCAATGACCAAAAACAAGCCAGCCCTGTGAAGCCTGGGGTATGCGTGTTCCATGAAGAAGGACAAGTTAGCACAAAAGAAGGCCCTGAGAGGGAAGCGAGCTGGGGGTGTTTGAGCGTCCGTCTGACTGGAGTTACTGATCAAGGTGGAAGTGTGGACTTGGATGCTGACACTCGGGCAGGAGACAGCTCCTGTGTGCCTCCTATGCTATGTGGAAGGGGTCTGGATGTAGCGCGCGAGTGCAGTGGATGGATTGTGTTGTATTGGGACTGCATTGTGTGACGACTTGGACCGGGAGAGGCAAAGTGGAAGCCGGAAGACCCGTTAGGAAATTACTGAATTGTCAGGCAGAGACCACAGTGGCTTAAACTAGGAAGGTCGTAATAAAGACGTTGGTTTATTCGTTCTTTCATTCAACGGTATTTATTGATAGCCCAATATTGGATGCCCAATCCAGTTCTGGGCATTGGACATGCAGTAAGGATCAAAAGCAAAGAACCTGTCCTCATGTAGTCTATATTCAGTGGAGAATATTGCCAGTGGAGGGGACTGATGGGAGGTGGGCCTGTATCAGGTGGGCTGGTGAAGGAAGCCCTCTGATCAGACATAAGTGAAGTGAGGGACCAGCACTGCAGTGTCTGAGAAAGGAGGACATGGGCACAGGGCCAGCCAGAGGACCCTAGGGTGGGGTGTGCTTGAGAGTGACCACAGCAGCAAGCTGGGAGGAGGCAAGGGCAGGATGGCGCACAGCCAGGTAGGCCACAGTGAGGACTGTGGATTTTGTTCTGAATTGTATGAA
The DNA here is from genome assembly GCF_028021215.1 of Eschrichtius robustus. Lineage (NCBI taxonomy): Eukaryota > Metazoa > Chordata > Mammalia > Artiodactyla > Eschrichtiidae > Eschrichtius > Eschrichtius robustus. The sequence continues at coordinate 117,118,294 of NC_090832.1, forward strand.
AAGCCACTGGAAGCTTTTGGAGAGAGATTCTATATTTTAAAAGAATCGCTCTGGTGGCTGTATAAAAAAAAAGCAAAGGGTGTGGGGAGGTAGAAAAGAAGCAGAGGGACTCTTTGGAGACTAAAAGATGATGGTGGCTTGGCCAATGTTGGTAGCAGTGTAAGTAGTAAGAAGTGGTCGTGTTCTGGATGTAATTCGAGGGGAGAGCCTGCAGGATTTGCTAAACAATTGGATATTGTGTGTGAGAGCAAAGGAGCCAAGAAAATGCCAAGCCTTTTATCCTGAACAAATAGGTGAATGGTGGTACCATTTGCTGGAGATGGGAGCGGGAAAATATGGAATGTATGGAGCTGTGGTGCTGGTGGGGTGGGAACCAAGTGCTTGCTTTTGGACATGTTAAGTTCAAGATGCCTGTTAAATACCCATGTGGAGTTGTCTACTGAACAGTTGTATACATAAAAGACTAAAGTTCAGAGTAGGAGATGAAACTAGGGACATGAATTTGTGTTATCACAGCGTGTATAGCATATAGATAGTATTTAAGCCATGGAACTAGGTGAAATCACCTGAAAAGTGAAGATAGATAGAAAAGAGAAGACATGATAAAGAGAATGGATTTATATGTGTTTTGAAGATAGCGGTAAGAGAACTTGCTGATGGATCAGGAAAAGAAGACAAGGATAAATTATTGGCTTGAACAAGTGTCTGTAATGATATCATTCACTGAGTTGGGGAAGACTGGAGAAGGAGCAGTGATAAGTTAGTAAGGAAAACTCGAGAATTCTCTTCTTGCATGTTAAATTGGAGATACCTGCTACGCGTGTGGATGAACTTGTTAACATGCAATAGGTATTTAAAACAAGGAGGTGGTGACATCAGCCAGTGGTGCTAGGACAACTTGATAGCCACATGCAAAAGAATGAAGTTGAGCCCTGATCTCACACCATATACAAAATAACTCAAAATGGATCAAGACCTAAAGGTAAGAGCTAAAACTATAAAGCTCTTAAAAGACAACTTAGGGGTAAATCATCAAGATTTGGGATTTGGCAAAGGATTCTTAGATAGGACACCAAAATCATGAACAACAGAAGAAAAAATAAATTAATTGGACTGCATCAAAATTTAAAACTTTTGTACTTCAAAAGGTACCATCAAGAAAATAAAAAGAAAACCCATAAAATAGGAGAAAGTATTTGCAAATCACATATTCAATAAGGGTCTAGTACCCAGAATATATAAAGAACTCTTACAACTGAGTAATAAAAGGACAAATAACCCAATTTTAAAAATGAATAAAGGATCTGAATAGACATTTCTCCAAGAAGATATAAAAATGACCAATTAGTACATGAAATGTACTAGTAATGGTTTGACACCATTAGCCATCAGGGAAATGCAAACCAAACAAAAATGAGATACCACTTCACTTCAACTAAGATGGCTATAATAAAAAAAGGTGGTTGACAGTAAGTGCTGGGGAGGATATGGAGAAATTGGAACCGTCGTACACTGCTAATGGGAATATAAAATAGTGCACTGACTCTGGAAAACAGTCTTGCAGTTCCTCAAAGGGTTAAACATAGATTCACCATATAACCCAGTAATTCCACTTCTAGGTATATACCCAAGAAAAATGAAATTGTATGTCCACACAAAAACTTGAATATGAGTGCTCATAGTAGCATCATTCATAATAGTCCTAAAGCAGAAGCAACCCAAATGTCCACCACCTAATGCATGGATAAATAAAATGTGGTGTAAAATGTGGCATAATTCAGCAATTCAAAAGGAATGGAGTACTAATACATGCTACAACATGGATGAACTTTGAAAATGGGATCACAGTGATTCCATTTATATAAAATATCCAGAATAGGCAAATCTAGGGAGACAGAATGGAAATTAGAGAAGACAAGGAATAATATGAATTAGAGCTGAAATCAATAAAATTTAAAACAGGAAATCAATAGAGAAAATCAATGAAACCAAAAACTGGTTATTTAAAACAGTCAAAATCTATAAGAGAAAAAATGAGAGGACACAATTACAAATATCAGAAATGAAAGAGAGACATCACTACAGATCCCATGAACATTACAAGATAATAACAGAATATTATGAACAACCCTATGCCCATAAATTTGTTAAAGTAGGAGAAATGGACCAATTCCTTGAAAGACACAATCTGCCAAAACTCACACAAGAAGAAATAGTAAATGTGAATAGGCCCATATCTATTAATGAAATCAACAATTACTAACCTTAAAACAGAAAGCACCAGGCATAGATGGGTTCACTGGTGAATTCCAGGTATTTCAGAAAGAAGTTATAGAAATTATCTACAATCTTTTTCAGAGGATAGAAGCAGGAGGGATACTTCCTAACTCATTCTCTGAGGCCAGCATTACCCTAATACCAAAACCAGACAAAAATATTGCAAGAAAAGCGAACTACAGACCAATATCTCTCATGAACACAGATGCAAAATTATCCAATAAAATATTAGCAAGCCAAGTCCTATAATGTGTAAAAAGAATTATACACCACAACCAGGCATCCCAGATATTACAAGGCTGCTTCAACATTCAAAAATCAATTAATGCAATTCATCACATCAATAGGCTAAAGAAGAAAAAAATCACATGATTATATCATAAGTAGAAACAGAACTTGACAAAATTCAATACCTGTTCCTGCAGGTAGGTTAGTGATTGCCAAAGGCTTGTGGGAGGGAGATGGTTAAAAGGAAATGAGGAATGACTGCTAAAAGGTATAAGGTTTCATTTTGAGGTGATAAAATGTTCTAAAATTGATTGTAGCAAGGCTTGCACAACTCTGAATACACACACAAAAAAACATTGAATTATACACTTGAAATGAGTGACTATATGGTATGTGACTTATATCTTGGTAAAACTGTTACCAAAAAATTAGTTAATTAAAGGAGAAAAAGCAGTGCAGCGAAGCAGCAGGCAGTGTCCTAGAAGGAGAGCATTGTCACAGGAGCTGGAAAGAATGAGTTTCTAGAAAGAGGGGATGGTCAACTGGGCCAGATGCTGCAAAGAGGTTGAACACAAAGAGACCAGAGAATGGACTGTTGTGTTTGGCAACATGGCAGCAGGTGGTGAAGAGCCTTCCTGGTGGAGTTGAGGGGGAAAGACCAGCTGAGGAAGAGAAAAGGAGGTGAGCAGGGGAAGATAACGACTTGTAGCTTCTGCAAGAAATTTTGCTTTGAAGGTGGGTGGAGAGATGGGACTGGAGTTGGGTTAAGGCCGGCTGATTTTGCTGCTTTTTGTTTTGCTTTGTTTTCTTTTATTTAAAGCAACTTTTGCTCTCTGATGTGATTCTTCTAGTACAGAAGGAGAAATTGATGCTACGAGAGATACAGGATAATTACGAGAGAAAGTCTCTAAGAGAAGATGGGATTTATAGCCTGTGAGGAAAAGGGACGCACCCTGGATAAGGGCTGGAATACTTTATCCAACATGATTGGAAGGAAGGCAGATAGAGTGGGTACAAATGAGTGGTCCCAGTAAGCATACCACAGTCTAGTTCATGAGGTTTGTGGGCTTCTTTGTAGCTGCCTTGTTTTAAAAACATTGTGTGTGTGTGTGAAATTTATTTCAGTTGTAAAACCCAATGTTGGGTTCCCTTTCATCATGTCCCAATCTGGAGCCATCTCACAAGGCTTACAGGCATAAATATTTCACTGGCCGATTCACTCCTGGAGCTCTCTATTGGGCTTCAGCCAACAATTCTTGCCGTGGAGGAGCGGAGAGCATTTCACCATGTGCAGAAGGATAGCTCCCCAGATAGCAGGTCTCCCTAAACCTGACCCCAGCCAGGAACTCCCCAAATTCTCCTCTTTCCCCGAATTCTCCTCTTTTCCGATTTTCATTCATGCAGTGATCAGAAAAGGCTGAACTACCAGTAGAAGAACAGAGTAGAATAATTTTAAAGTAAAACAGCAATACTGTGGCATGCCAACACATGAGTAAAGAACAAGTGCGTGTATTCTCTGTTTTGTTCATCTTTTCAGAAGTGATTTGGGATTTTTGAAAGTAAGATGGGAGTAAAATCAATGTTATATAATGTTTAATGCTGTGTGCGTAATAAAAATACAGCCTTTAAGGTAACAGTTGTGGTTTGGGTTGTTTGATAGAATTTTAAAGTATCAAAATATATCTAAGCACAATCAAATGCAAATTCATACACCATGAATTGTAAAAAACTATCTGTATTTTTCAATTTTTAGAATCATCGGTGAGGTTATTAAAGACAATACCAATGCCTAAGCTTCACCACAGATCAGTTAAATCAGAATTCTGGATGGAGATCTAAGCATTAATTTTTTTAAATTTTTATATAATTTTTAAAGGTTGCTATCCATTTACAGTTACTACAAAATATTGGCTCTATTCCCCATGTTGTACAATACATCCTTGAGCCTGTCTTACACCCAGTAGCTTGTACCTGCCCCTCCCAACACACTGATAACCACTAGTTTGTTCTCTGTATCTGTGAGTCTTAAGCACTAATTTTTTTTTTAAAGCTCTCCAGATGATTCCATGTAGGGGAGAGTTGAGGACCATTGTACTGATCACTGAGAATGCCTACTAGAAATGCACAGTCTTTATCATGAACTGTGTCCTGGTCATTGCAAACTGCCTATTAAGACATATGGAAGGGGGAAAAAAAACCCCACTAAAATGCAGCCCTACACCTTCAGAAACTTCTTACTTCATAGCTTTGTCTGAAAACAGTGTGTATAAAGGACAAGAAGCTAAATGATGGGGTTTTTCTCTTGGTTTGTTTCAAGATGGGGAAATAGAAGAAAAAGTTCAACAGACTTGGGAGATGCAAAGGACTCAACAGCTGTCAATTAGATTGAAGCGGGAAGTCAGCAGATTATTTAAGAGCTATTTTAGGCACTGTGCTGACAGGTGACCCCTTTTGTCACACCCTGCTGGAGAGGGCTTGCCTAGAGTACGTACAAGTTTTTAAATCACGTTCAATAAAAGAAACAGAATCCTGTAAATCTGTGAACAGACCCAGCAGTGCAGAAACCCTCTCAGTGCAGTACCATCTTGAGCAACCGGATGAGGAAGGGCAAATGGAGGAAATGGTTTAAAGATCGATTTTACTGGCTGATTGGATTGCAAAAATTTTTTTTCAGAAGAAGTAAATTCTAGACAATGTTAGTTATATCAGGTGAAATTATTCTATTATCAATAGTTCCCAGAAGAGAAGCAATGAGAGGAGAGGAAAGAGGCAGGATGGCTGGGTCTTGTCCTCCAGGTGACCGGCAGGTATTAGCACAGAGAACTCAGCAGGCTTCTCACCTGCTTTTCTGCTTTTGTGCTGAAGACGCAAAAGCATCAGCAGACACTTGAGAGAAGTTTCTATGATGACTTGGAGTCTGAGGAAGAAGTTTGAAAGGAAAGAAATAGAATGAAACTAAATATTACTGTTTTTGAAAGGAATAAAATACACTAATTACAATCTGAAAAAAAAAAAAACTTAGTGTCGTTTTTAACACCTGTAAGATGACCTGAATTACATTTAAATCAAGAACATTCCAATGTGAAATCAATAATTATCCCAAGTAGAAAGGAACCATAAATCATATATGTGGGTCCATTTCATTTTCCATGCCTTTGGGGTGCTCTGTTGCATGCAGACTTAAATATTACAGTTCTTTGTCTATTATTGCGATTCATTCAGTCCTTCCATGTAAATATCATAGAATAAACTGAAAGCAGGTACTTGAGGGCTCCTTTGTGCTTACGGTCATAAATTAGCAAACGTTAGCCCCTGAAGTTCACAATACCCTATTGTGATATAGAGAGTAGATCCCATGCTAAGTGTTCTTATCACACTAAAAAAAATATTTTAGGTAAATGTACAAATACAGAAAAGATTCCTTCATTCATGTATTCATCCACAAACTTTTATTGTTTGTGCCAATAAATGTGCTAAATGCTGTCTCAGGCATTCAGATGTATATAAAGAAACATGAAATCACAGCCTTCAAGGGACCCTTGGTCCAGAGATGAGAGAAGGGAGAGGGATTACATCCAAGAAAGGCAAGGACTGCGAGGCACTGAAAGAAGTTCTTGGGCACCTAGAGGAGGAGCAGGTGAAGGAGAGGGCAGCCTTCCTGGGAAGGTGAGTGGGGAGTGGAAGCGAGAAGAGGCGGCGGGATGCAGGCTGCGCGCCAGGAAGGAGTTCTTGGGCGGGGGATGCGGGAGCAGGTCTCAAGGTTCCGGTGGGATGCGCGGCTGAGACGAGATGCGCATGCGCTCATTTATTCCAATGCAAGAAATTAACACTGTATTACTTTCCCTTCAATTAAACTTACTTTTTGGAATAAAGGGCTTGAAGAATGCGATGTTTAACCCATTAGGAGACCCAACTAGTTTACAGTAGTTGATAAATGGCTGTTGATGGTGATTGATGTGATTCATAATTAGGAACTTTTGTTCAGCCTTCATTAAACAGACTTCTGTGGTTTTGATAACAGATTTATGTAACTGTTCTTGTGATCTGAGAAACTGGAGAGGCAGGTACAAGGGAGCAGAGGACGGGATCTACCGGCTGGGAATTTATGGATAAGGAACAACGTCACTGAGAGTTCCTGAACTGTTGTATACAAATAATTTGCATGTGTGTGTGTGTGTGTGTGTGTGTTTTCTGGGGAGATAGTCGGTAGTTTTCAACAAATTCTAAAATGATTCATATCTCCAAAAAGGCTAAGATCTACAGGAACTTATTTTACATAACTTATGATAGAGACTTTTCACTAATTCATATCCTTATTATTCCAAGTTTGTCAAAAATACTGCACTCTAAAATTTGGCCCTATATTAGTGAATGATATATCTTGAGATAGTTTATCCTATGAACTTCCTTTTTATCCTAGTAAAATAAATGGGCTTTGTAGAAGTGAAAATTCTTAACATATTAACTGTTTCTTTTGGGGTAAGAAGACAATACTACTTTTAAAGCAAACTTCACTGAACTGCAGCATTCGGGAAAAAAAACAACAATGCGCTCCAACCGCCTCCCCCCCCAAAAAAAAAACGCTGAGAAATGTTCAGGTAGAGCTTTTTTCCTGAGAACGCTGAAGATACCCCAAAAGTGGTCTTTATTGAAAATATAAGGTCTCACACCCACCACACCTGAATTGTGATGGTTACTTTACAGATCTCAAACAGGACATTTTAAAATTGAACTAAATTGCCAAGGATATCTTTTATTTCAATGTCACAGATAATCTAGATTTTAGCTTCGCAATATTACTTTATTAAATGCACAGTATTGAATATATCAATAAACAAAAGTAATAACATATAGAAACTATTCACTAGTCTCAATATTTTTAAATTTCAAATTCACATCTGTTTGAAGCTTCCTTTAGTGTAAGGACAGAGAGCAATAAATCAATGGAACAGAATAGGGTCCAGAAACATACCCACACATACAGGTCCCCTGATTTATGACAAAGACAACTTTGTGGTACAGTGGGAAAAGGATTGTTTTTCCTAATAAGATCTGCAAGGTGAATTGGATAGCCTTATGGAAAAAAAACCAAACAAATCTTGACCCCTTATCACAACATATATAGAAATCAAATCTAGATAAATTGCATATCTAAATGTAAAGTCAAAAAGAAAAAAGTTTCTAGAATAAGGGTTGGCCAACGCTTCTTAAAGGGCCAGATAGTACATATTTTAGACTTCACAGATTATACAGTCTGTGTTGCGACTACTCAGCTTTCTGTCGTTGAAGAGAGAAAGCAGCCGTGAATCACACAGAAGTGAATGAGCCTGTCTGTGTGCCAATAAAACTTTATTTACAAAAACAGATTTGGCTTGCAGGCCATGGTTTCCCAACGTCTGTTCTAAACATCTTTCTGACCTGGAGTAAGCAAAGATTTCTTAAACTGAACACAAAAGGTGGTAACAAAAAATAAAAATTTGATAAATAAGACTACATTTAAATTTTTAAATCTAGTCATCAAAAGTCACTGTTAAGATTGTGAAAGGCATCCCACAGGGTAGAAGAAAATATTCAAAATACATATATTCAACAAAGGATTCATATCCAGAATATATAAGTGCACACGCCCACACACACACACACACACCCCCCCCAATAAATAGATTTTTTTAAGAAAGACAACCCAATAGAAAAAAAGGCAAGAAATTCCTGAATGAAAGTTTTACAAAAGGAATGCCACAAAAGTTAATATCCAAATGGCCAATAAACGTATGAAAATTTCTCAGCCTCATTAGTTACCAGGAAAATAAAAAAATAAAGCTTCAATTATATTCTACTATGTAGACACAGACTTAAAAGGTGGGCAACCCTAAGTGTTGTCAAGGACGCAGGACTAATGGGCCTCTCACATCCTCTGGTGAGAGTGTAAATGGGGTGTGATGCCTTTGGAAAACTGGACTATCTACTTGATGTAATCATAGGTACATCCTGTGACCCAACATTTCTGTTCTTTGCTATAAAATCAACATAAACCTGTCCAGTATGTTCAACTAAAAGACGTGTACCTGAATGTCCCCAGTGACGCTCTCCTCAACTGTCACAAGCTGGAAACTACCCAAACCACATCAACCGAAGAACATAAATACATGTGGTTTAGTCACACTATGGTTACAGCATTGAGAAAGATCTACAACTACACACAAGGAACTGCGTCGTGGTGTATTCACGCGATATATTTTCCTAGTAAGTAGCAATAAGAATAATCTACAACTATATGCAAAACATGGGTGAACGTCTCCCCAGCGCCACCCTCCAAAAAAATATTGAGTGAAAAAAGCCAGACCCCAATAGAATACATGTGATATGATTCCATTTGTATGACGTTCAGAAACAGGCAGAACTGATATGTGCTGTTGGAACTGAAGTTCCTGGTTACCCTGGGGTGGAGAACACAGTGACTGAAGGGATTGAGCATGTGGAGGGGCCCGGGGGCTGGTGACATTCTGTTTCTTGAACAAGGTACCAGTGTCATCCGTTTGTCCAGTTTGTGGGGATTAATTGTGATGTGCGTGTAGGTGTGCACTCCGTTGTGGTTTGCTGTAAAGTCTTGACTCAGTTGCAGAGCACTTTTGTCTAAGGATAATGGAAGGTGATGCCCCTGGGCTCTCTGTCCCTTTCCTTGCTTCATGTTTATTTTGTTCTCCTTTTACTTCTATTTAATGTAAGTCTGATGTTCCAGAAATAACCCACAGTCTATAAGTTCATGCTGATAAGAATAAATGTTGAATAAATTAATAGATGGGAGAGAAGAGACACACCTCCCCTGCAGAAGAATTCCAATGATCTGTGTAGATATTTCGCCCTCAAGGAGGTGGACCAAGACCCCCCCCTCCAAGGGTAGGCTGAGCACATTGATTTCCTTCCAAAGAGTGCTGTACGGAAAGAAAGGAAAAGTGTGACTTTACAGTGTGGAAACCTGATGAACACTGCCTTAGCAGGTGATCAAGGTCAACATCATCACCGATACTCATATTGACAGTGTGTATGCATAATATTATGTGATAAGAATAATGCTTTACCTCTGTGGTCCTTCTCCAAAAGCCTATAACCCCACTCTAATCATGAAAAAACATCAAACAAGCCCAAATTGAGGGTCATTCCACAAAATAGCTGACCAGGACTCCTCAAAACTGTCAAAGTCATCAAAAACAAGGCAAGTCTGGGAAAATATCAGAGCCAAGAAGAGCCTAGGAGATGTAACATCTAAATGTCAGGCAGTATCCTGGATGAAAAGAAGGATACTAGGTAAAAACTAAGGAAATGTGAATAAAGTATGGACTTTAATAATAGCATATCAATATTCATTCATTAATTATGACAAACATACTCTACTACTGTAACATGTTAAAAATAAGGGAAACGGGACTCTATGTACTATCTTTGCAGCTTTCCTGTAAATCTAAAATTATTACATGGAAACAACCTAAATGTCCATCAATAGGTGAATGAAAAAAGAAGATGTGGTGTGTATATATATAAATACACAGACACACACCATGGAATATTACTCAGCCATAAAAAAAGAATGATATAATGCCATTTGCAGCAACAAGGGTAGACCTAGAGATTATCATACTAAGTAAAGCAGGTCAGACTGAGAAACACAAATATCGTATGTTATCCCATGTATGTGGAATCTAAAGTAGGACACAAATGAACTTATCTGTGAAACAGAAACAGAATCACGGACATAGAGAACAGACTTGTGGCCGCCAAGGGGGAGGGAGTTGAGGGAGGGATGAAGAGGGAGTTTGGGATTAGCAGATGCAAACTATTGTATATACGATGGATAAACAACAAGGTCCTACTGTAAAGCATAGGGAACTATATTCAGTATCCGGTGATAAACCATAATGGAAAAGAATCTGAAAAAGGATATATATATAAAACTGAATCACTTTACTGTACGGCGAAAATTAACACAACATTGTAAATCAACTATACTTCAACTTAAAAAAAGAAAAAAGAAAATTATTACAAAATAAAAAGTTTATTTAAAAGAAAAGTAACCCACATAAGAAGCACTGTGTCCTAAACTAGGAAGCATACCCTGCGGAATCAAGTTATTAACAAAAAGGGAATACGAAAGTAGGCAACAATGACTAATTTTATAACCCAGTACCAAGTTGCCTTCTCTCCAAGTCTGAATGCATTTCTAGTGATTAAACTTTATGAATGTGAATTTCTTTTGTTTACTTCAACACATGAAGGTGGGAACTTTCTGTGCTATAACTCACTCAGAGATATTTTCAGTTAAACACTTCAAGTGTTAAACTTCATGCAGAAGAACAGAGTGATGAAAGAGGAAATGTTTTTGTAAGTAATGACAGACTATTAAAAATAAGTTTTCACTCCAGTACACTCTTTCAACAAACATAATAGTAGCATCATAGAACACTGGAACTGAAAGGGACATTTAAGAGACTAGCTCAGCTCCTTCACATTACATGAAATAAATGAGTGCCAGAGAGTTTGGACTTGCCCAAGGTCATCATAGGTTAGCAGGAGAGCTGGAATTTACTTGTTCACTTGAACAAGTATTTACTGAGTATTTATTATGTTTCAAGTGCTGTGATGGGTGCTAGGGTTATACAAATGGGTAAGACTTTCTCCCTCAGGAGGACGAGGCAGGGGAAGGGGTGGCAGCCAGCGGGTGGACGGGAGTACAGGTGCCGTGACAACGGAGGAGCAGGTCACCTGACACAGCGGGGCATCACTTGAGCCTTGGGAAGGTGGCAGGATTAGACAGGTGAGGAGGCCAGGGACAGGCATTCTGAGCAGAGCTGATTACATGAGCCAAACGCAAAGAGGCGAGTAAGGTGTCATACAGGAAACTCTGTGCTTCCTGCTGTTACTGACTAGTGCAGGCCAGAAGCAGGGGCAAACTATGAATTCTAGGCAGGGGGAGGGTTTGTGCCATTTAATGAGCTGAGTCTTTATCCTACAAGAAGTGGAAAGTTATTGAACGATTTTGAATTTGGGGTCGCTCGGATGGCTTTGTGGAGAACAGATCTGAGGACAAGACTAATTACTGGGAACTCTCTCCGAGAGGTGACTACAGAACTCAAGAGACAGATGGCAAAGGGCTGGTTTAGGAAGATGGTAAGTGTGGAGAGAAGGAGGTGCATTCAGTATATGCACACACTGCTGTATTTACAATGCATAACCAGCAACGACCTACTCTGTAGCACAGGGAACTCTGCTCAATATTATGTAACAACCTAAATGGGAAAAGAATTTGAAAAAGAATAGATACACGTGTATGTAAAACTGAATCACTTTGATGTACAACTGAAACTAACACAACATCGTTAACTATACTCTAGTATAAAATTAAAAGTTAAAAAAAATAAAAATAAACCACAAAAGAAAGAAATGTTGAAGAAAAGTGATTGATGATTAATGGGGTGGGCGGGGTGAGTGGGGAGGGGGATGGATGAAGGTGCTGGCCGACCCTCATTGTCTTTGGAAGATGTCAAGGAGCACACAAAATCCCCAGGCCACTTGGACCCACTCGTCCACCTCCACCCAGGAAACAGCTCTGAAGACAAGCAAGAGAAGCAGTTTGACAGACATTTGAAAGAAAACAGGGCTTCCCTGGTGGCGCAGTTGTTAAGAATCTGCCTGACAATGCAAGGGACACAGGTTCGTGCCCTGGCCTGGGAAGATCCCACATGCCGCAGAGCAACTAAGCCCGTGCGCCACAACTACTGAGCCTGAGCTCTAAAGCCCGCGAGCCACAACTGCTGAGCCCACGTGCCACAACTACTGAAGCCTGCGCGCCTAGAGCCCATGCTCCGCAACAAGAGAAGCCACAACAATGAGAAGCCCGCGCACCACAACGAAGAGTAGCCCCCGCTCACCGCAACTAGAGAAAGCCCGTGTGCAGCAACGAAGACCCAACACAGCCAAAAATAAATAAATAAATAAATAAATTTATTTTTTTAAAAAAAGAAAGAAAACAAACAACAACAACAGTAAAACTCATCCTGGGACGAGAGGGGCCTTCTTGCCCTATATTCACAGAATCAAGAGAAAACATCAAGGTGATTCTCTGCAGAGCCAAGAGGATTTGCTTCCAAGGCTTTTGTCTTCACTCCAAGGCTACAGAGAGCCCACCCTAAATTTTAAGTGTACCCGAAAAGACGCACGGCCTTGAATCCCTGCCCTGATGCATCCTGTGTTAGGCTGTGGTGACCGGATGACTGACCTGCCTATAAAGACAGAAAATGGAAAGAGGATCAGGAGAAAAGATAATGACTTTAGCTTTAAACAAGCAAAATTTAAAATGCCTGAGAGCATTCAGTTAGAGAAATTCAAAAAGCAGTAGGAAAATCATGTCTGAAATCCAGGGAAGACATACCCATGTGAGAGTCATAAGTTACGGTTAGGAAAAAAAAAACATGAAAGTGATGCCATTTCTCATGGAGAAGAACAGTGGAAAGAAGGGCAGGCCAAGGAGGCCAGTCTCCAGGTCACAGCATTTGGAACAGAAGAAAAGTCTTCAGTGGAAGGTTCAAGGAAATAGTAAAAAGTCTACTGGGAAAACTAGAAGAGAGTTGTATCCCAGAGTGTAGAAGTTTGATAGTTTTCAGGAGAGAGTGATCGATGGTGTTGAATTTAGAAAAAGAGTCACTAGAAACAGTACCCAAAGGTATTCATTGAATCCGGCAATGCGGAGGACATGGGTGACTTTAGTGGCAGAGGTTTCAGCGGAGTGGTCGTCCTTAATTGCAGTGAGGTGGGTGATGAAAACAAGGGGACTGCTTTTCTGGGCTATTCTGGGAAGGTTTGGGTGAGGGTGAAAGGAGAAAGGCAAGAAAACGTCTAGAGGCAGAGCCGAGGGAGACTCTTTAGCTGCTGTCTGTTTTATTGGGGATGAGATGTGTAGTGTATTTGTAGGCTGTACAGAAACATGCCCACTAGGAAGGCAGGTAATGAGGAGAGAGATTGGGATAAGGCAGAGCCCTGGCAGAGGCAGGAGAGACCAGGGTGAGGGGCACACAGAAGGAGGGGCTGTCATCCAGCAGTGAGGGAATATCTCCTTCTCTGGAGGGAGGGAAGGGGGGGGGAGAAATGAATATATAGGGGTGTGTGTGTGTGTGTGTGTGTGTCTGTGTGTGTATGTGTGTGTGTGTGTCCCAGAAAGGGTGGTGGGGCAGTAGGGGGCAGAAGATCATGTTGCAGACTTTATTTACTTATTTAGTTTTTCTAGTAGGAGGTAGAGTCATCCTCTGAGAATGAAGTTAAGTAGACTCCTGGGAGAACAGAGAGGATTTGGAGGAAGATGAAGGCGTAGGGGTAAGGGAATTACTGAGGATGAA